>NC_054558.1:23117024-23169524 GCF_017654505.1 Polyodon spathula | reverse complement strand
ACGGTTCTAAATAAAGTCTACAGGAACGAGTGTCAGGTTTCACAACTGGTGCGTTCCTGACGTTTTCTGCTCGGCTTTTACAGTTCATATTTCCCTCGTGAACTGGTTTTAACTTTCACGATGGGCTGGAATCTGGTAACAGACTGCTACTTCCCTTTTTAGGGTACAGCTAGTCCTTTTCTCAGGCTTGGGCTGCTTCCCAGCACGTACAAACAGCTGAGTTTGCGAGGCATTTTAAACACCCCCCCCCACCAAGCATTGAGCGTTACTGGCGGGGGAAGGGAGTGGGGTTACCTGTAACACTAGAGGCCAGGTGATCTTTTTAAAAGTAAATTCCACTTAACGTGCCATATCCCTTTTCCAAATGGACGGCATGCCTGCATTGCATTCGCTTTATTCAGCATGCATAGTGCCCCCCGCCCCTCCCTGCTCGTCTGGTTAGACTTTACATTGCCACGCTGCCGTCCATCATGCGGCTTGTCGGATTAGCCCCTCGGGATCCCTGTCTATTTTAAAGTGAACACAGTTCCAGAGTCTGGACTGCATGACCTGTGTGTACTGTGACACCGCCTTTAACTTCTAAATCCCCACACGGCAGCCCCAGCAAGCAACTAGGTAGGCAGTCAAGTTTGCAGATACAGGCCGTGTGAAAGAAAGCCTGCTTTGCGTTCAGTACGTTGCTGTACGATGTAGTTTTGCAGAAGCTGTCTCAGATCTCAAGTATGGTCATTGTGGTCTCTGGATTTGGCTTTTGTGTTAAGTTTTGCGTTTGGGGTTTTGGGAATGACTACAGATGGTCGGCTGTCAAGAAGATGACAGAGTTGTTTGTAGCCGACCTGGATTTAGCAATTGCTGAACAGCCTGAATAAAACATCACCCTGTCCAGGCTCGGAGTGACAAGAATCTTGCCTTGAGTTTCTGAAGTTCCTGACAGGGAGGTGTTGGTTGTCACACCTTTTTAATGTGGTCCTCGACGATGACCTGCTAGCACAAAAATAAAATATACCAGATAAACATGCTGCTTCTTACAAAAGAGGCTGCAAACACCCCATCCCATGTGCTTTCCACAGCTCGGATTGCTGAAGAACCACTGCGATGCCTGCGTTTTAATTAAAGGTAGATGTAAACCCAAACTGACCCTGTCATGATGAATGAGATGGTGGGCTGTGTGTGATGTGATGAAGGTGACAATGATGGATGTTTCTGTTTTGAAGGGGAAATGGAATGAGATGTGGTGGTGCGTGCTTGATACCAACAGTCTAGAGCCACATAGCTGGTGGGATGACAGTGTAGCGCTCCAAGTGTTCTATCGCAATTAAAACCTTCCTTGCCACACGTTTATACTGATGTAATAGGACACATTTATATAGGGTTTGCTCTTGTTGCTGACAAGGAAAGAACACAAACAGCTATGAGTTGTCCCGTCCCCCCGTGTCTGCAGATGCCAAGGAGGAACCAGGCCTGAGATACTTCTGTCTGTTGCCATGGAGAGCTGCAAGGGTACAGGGTCATGGGGGAAATGACCCCAGCACTGGATGAGAGAACAGGCCCACGTGTGAAGGGGAGAGGATGAGGGGAGCCTCTTGTTAAAATACTAACAGTGTGAGGCTCATGTACAGCAGGCACTGCCTTGTACTGAACCAGCGCTTAATGCATGGTTTGATCTCTATCTTAGTTTCTGCGGGAGGTACTAAGCTCAGATCTCAATCTGCTTTGCAAGTAATACAGGGCAGGCCTAATTTCACGGAACGATTAATCACTTATCTCCATTTCACATTGCATTTGTCGAACTGCAGGAAAAAAATCAGACGAGCAAACCTATCGAGTCCAAGTGATTTTTACATCAAGCTTGTATCTAGCAGACATTTGTTTTTCTTCCTAAATAAAGGATGTCTATGTAGAAAGCAGATTTGAAGGCTAGCAACATAATTAACTTCTTGCATTCAAAATAAAGGAATCAAGAAGTTTAAAATGTTGTAAACTGTGCCTAGTAAAATCTGAAATGGGGGATTTAGAGAGAAGGATTTCTAATGTGCACAAGTTTTAAGTCTGTGTGTTGCATTTACTGGAGGCTGTGGAGTGTTTTGGAAAGTGCTGTGTTTGACTTGTGTATTGATTAGCCAATCTATATACTTTTAATCTCTAACTGATAAGTTAGCTAGGCACCCCCCCCCCTTCAACTAGGCCAGACACGTTTGGGCATCAGTTTGATCTGTCCTCCACCTCCCCCTCATGTTTCCCCAAAGGAAGCCCGATCAATCTCCTCCGCCGTTCCTCTCCAATATTTTGTGCTCATTTTCCTCATTTCTCCTTATCTCATTATTCCTGCTGTCCCCCTGCACAAGCTCTACCCCTAGAGGCTCCTTGGCGTTGATTTGTGAACCTTGCTGTCTGTCAGCGCTGCAGTAATGCGATGTGTGTCTCTCCCCCCTGTTCCTCCTGATTAATCAGGCCTCTGCACTGCCCTGATAGGGTGTTAATTTGTATACTAAACTGACAGGCCTGCATGACGAGCCCCAGCAGCTGCTCAGCGGCTAGCTGAGAGAGAGGCATTCAACACCAACTGGAAGCTGGGGTCATATTTTCACTGCACATGAACAGCAATTCTCAAGATGTAAATTGATTTAACCCTCACTGTGCCCCAGTGAGCACTGCTAGCGAGCTGTGAGAATGTCTGAATGGAGCCGTTACTCTTTTCTTTTAACGGTTCTTCGGACTGGAATAGCGCTTGATAAGTGGGAAGGTGGTCTCCTCAAGAGTGTCATTAACATGCAGGAGGCTGAGTAGAGTCATTGAACAAAGGATATACAGTACAGCATGCTGCAGCACTTGTATCACTGCATGTGCAAGTGCAGCGGTAAGCTGGGTAGCATCAGCACATTCTCAAATACAATAATATGTTTTCAATTGCTAAAAAAATACCATGCTTGGATACAGTACATGTCAAATCCAGTCATGCTGAAAACAAGTAAGCGTAATCGTTTCCAACAGCAAAGTATTCCATGCCTGCTTTGAAGTGTGCCTGTATGCACAATCTTCATTTGCCAGTCTTTGTTTGGAACGTTTTGTGCTCAATCAGTGTGCGATGCAGCAGAACCTGCTGTAGGTCAAACCATTTACAAAGGCTCTGTAGCACCTATTGTGTAAACATGCAGGGGATGGTAAAGGAGGTCTTTTTTTGGAAGCAGTAAATAAAAGGGAGGTTAAAGCAGAGCCGTATGGAAATGGAAAAGGGTTAGCAGCCTCTCAATGAAGGGAATTGGGAATTGCAGAAAGATAAAATAGATGTAGATTAGATGGAAAACAACGGTGTAGTGAATTGTGAACGTACTGCATTTAAACACAGGAGCAGACTGTGGATCAGCCCCTAATGTTTGGCACTTTGACATGATTGTTACATAAACATCAGTAAAAATATGAGCTTATGGTCTTGGACGAGATCCCAGCTGTTAATAAAAGAGGAGTGGGGGGCTGACAGTGATAAAAGGCTGGCCACCTATCCACACAAGCGCAGGGGAGACAGAATCGTCTGCCAGCGGAACTGAGAGCCCCGCTCTCCAGCCTCCCGCTGCCAGCTCACTCCCGACAGGCTCTTACAGTGATAAACACCACCACCTGGCAGGGCCATTGCGTCACGCTGCGGCCGCTTTCGCTCCCTCTCGCCCGCTGCTGCCAGCGCTGACAGCCAGGCGGCACTTCGCAGGAGGTGCGGAGTGCGGGTGTGAGTGGTATTCGCAGAAAACAGAATAAACTGGAATCAGTCTGGCACCCAACGATCTGGCTGCAGCGTTTGCTTTAAGAGCTGAAGAGCAATGGAGCAGCTGAGTATTTCAAACCTGCTCTTTAAGAGTTTACATGGGTCCAGAGTTTTGCTTTTTTGTGATCCAGCTGCTGCTGGACCCGCCACTTTATTCTTTGTTCCAATGCTGATTTAAGGTCATGTATGTCCCCCTAATGCCCTCCATCCAGGATTCGGATTTACCAGGAGGTTAAATAAACCAAATGGAATTATTTAGACCTTTTGAATTGCTCTTCTTGGAGCAGTTTGTGGGACAGTACTTCCCACCTCCCACTCCCACCCCCGTCTGCATCGGCGTGGGGCTCTCTCAGCTGCTGTGGGCCAGCTTAGCTCGGGCCTGTGACCTCAGTGTAGATTTTTTTCAGCCTCTTTCCTCAGGGAGCCCTTGTGAGGCTCAGAGGATGCTGAATCATAAAGCATGGCTAATGAATGGAATAGGGAAGGAAAGCTGAGGACTGTTGATGGTTCTCCAGAGGGCAGGCCAGGCCCAAAGCCTCAGGCTCCAATAGCAGACGTTCTGAGAGGTCAGGCTTCCCGCGTCCCACTCGGAGCGCCTCGGCTTCCAGCAATGTGGCTTGAATTTCCTTCGTTTTGAGATAATTATTACATTTCCCTGCTTCCTCTGGAGAAGCTGCCCTCTTTGGTCTTTCTTTATTTAAATTTTTTTTGGCAGTAAAGCTGTGCTTTCACATGGAAAGGGCAGAGGATTGTTATGCAAGATCACTACACAATGGAGCCACAGCAGGAAAAATAAAATAAAATAAACCACCCCCTAAAAAATAAAAAACAGACTGATCTCTCGGAGCAATGTTATTTTATCATGGCCAAATCTGTACGTTGCTATATCTTTTATTAGCACCAGCAGTATATTCAGAAGATGTTATTGTACACGTACTGAGTGTAGGAGGTGAAAATACTCTTCAGTTTTAACCCTTTTTGTTGCTTTTTTAAATCACAAATTTCAAATTAGTTTTTCAGAACATGATGATTTATGTATTTATTTTATAATTATCAGGTGTTGGTTTTCAATCATATATGTCAATAATGAGCAAGAAATGGGTTTCATACAAAATATGTTAATTGCCAAAATACTTTTGCCCAAGTATGAAATTAATGTTCGCATTTTATGTTTCATTTTATGCATATTATGTAATACTTTGTTGATTTACTAAAAGCTGAATCTCAAGTTTAATTTATATCTTTCAGTGGAACATTTAGAAATGATAGAAATCACTTTCTTTGTGGTTTTTCTCATTTTTAACTGCCCAAATATTGTCTGTGCCTGTGTGTGTGTCAGTATTATTATTATACACACGCACACAACACACACAGAAAGGTATTCCAGTCTTTAATATCAGTGGTAGGTTGCCTGGTTTCAGTATTGTTCAAGTAACGATCGATGACAGTTGGCCTGCTATATTTGGAGGTTTACACTTAATCTCTCTGAAATCTCACCTGTTCTCAATCTTTCCGTTCTTCGACCAACACGCTTGGAAACCTGTTCGGTCCAACTCCCAGCAGCTGGAACATTTTGTGTGTGTGCGTGCGCACGTTGCTCTAAGACTCCACCAGCACTGCTAGGAAGCTGTTTGCTGGCTTTGAATCAGACTCCCGGCCGCAGATTGTGCTGTCTGATAACTCGACCAAGACCGCAGCAGGAGAGAGAAGCACTGAAATGAGTTTTGGGAAGGGGGGCGCTATTGGAAACGAGGTCACGGCATCTCAATCCGGAAGGGAAGCGGGGGATCAAAAGGATTTTGGAAACTGGAACGGATGCCAGGGTTCCTGTCCAATAGTTGAATGTTTCCTTTGAGTTTCACACTTGCGGAAAAGAAAACTGCTTCCAGCTTAATAGATGTGCGAGAGCTGAAGGCTGTGTTTGACATGCTGTGTGTTTACTTTTTTTTTTTTTTTTCTTTTCTGTACAAAATGTATGTTATTCTAGCAGTCTGGAGCTGGGAGGAAACCAACTGCTATGACATATGTTCAGTGTTTCCAGAGCTGGGTTGCTGTAAGGGCCTGCAGGTTTCCTGAGCGGGTGGCAGTAGGACTGGGAGTTGAGGGTGTGCATTGTGTTGTGTAGACCTTGAGTTTAATACCAGAACAGCAACACCAAAGATAATGGCATTTAAGTTAATTTCATTTTAAGTTAATTTGATTTAAGTGGATCTTAAAGTTCTTATGTGGGCTTTGAGCAATCTGCCAGCGCATCTGGCTAGTCGTGTTGCCGTGTCGAGGGCCTGTTGTTAACTGAGGAGGAGGAGGAGGCATTTCAATCCCTCATGGTTTTGTGGTTTACTTTTTGAAAGACTTTATTTAACAATTAAATATAATACACGGAAACAATATTTTAAAAATCGGGTGTAATCATGAAAACATAGTTCAGATCCACCCAAAGTGAAAGTAAGTTTATTAATAAAACACTGTCGACACACTTCAGTAAATAAATGTGACATTACAGGCGCTCCTTCACTTCACCATACGTATTAGCACACAATAGACCGTTTACACACTAGATAGATAGACAGCATTGTAGCAGGTAAACTGCATTATGCTGGCAACTGTACTGCAAATTTGAAATACTGGTAATGTGGTTTTTTTGTTTTGTTTGTAAATCTAAGGAAGAGATCAGGCTTGCATAACCCAAGTGGGAATGTTTCTTTTTTTTATCCCAAAGGCACTTGGCTTTCAAGAGAACAGCGATGGAAATCGTGATTGTTTTTTTTTTAACGCTGTTTCCCTGAAACGCTTGTATTTAAATACTGATGGGGTTGAAGTGTGAAAGCAGGGGACTCTGGAATCTAAAGGCCACAGCGCTGTACTTGTATTCATTTGAAATAGCATGTGCCTCTGCTTGCAGGGACCTTCACATTGTTATACAGAAAGGCAGTGCGAGGTGATCAGTGTTGTAACACCTGTACTGAGACAGCACTCCAGTTGAGAGGCAGTCCGGTGACATGTTATTGAGTGTCATCTTTCTAAGGCTCCCTTTCCTTTCACTTTGACATCTCTGTTGATATTGCTTGCCTGTCTGCCTAGTCTGTTCAGTGGCTGTTGGTGGCACAACATTGCCCCCTACTGCCGGCTATGGTTTGAGTACCACACATGCCTGGAGTTCAGCGAGAGCTGGGGAGTGTTGTAAAGCAAGGGGTCGTGCTGCAGTGAAATTTGTACATTTCTATAGGTTTAAAATAAAACAAAACCGGGTGAATGGAGACTAGCTTGCATTGTGTAAGGGTCTCTCTCCAGGAGTAGCCAGTGGCATGGGATGTAGGGAAGCAGACACATATGTGGCAGGTTGTTTAGTTCTGCCTGCAAGCAGTGAGGGGAAGGCGTTATACACAACATGATTGTACATGGATGAAAAAAAAAAGCTGCTTTCTTTCTTTCTAATTGTCAAAAGACAATGCAGGAAGGGGTGACGCTTTTTTAAAGCCAGTATGACTTCAAGCTGCGAGTGATGCTGCAGCTAAACTCCAAAACAGTCAAGTAGATGTGCATTCCAGCTAACGGCGTCAGTGAATGTGTTTGTAGGCATACGGCTGCGTCTAATAGCTATTAACAAATCACTGCTCTGTATCTCATGATGTTTCCAATTCGTTCTGGTAAACTGGGGTTTGAAGGGAAATTCAGAATCAAACCTTATTAAAGGTTTCCTTTCTTCTCTTCCAGGCGTCTGATGTAGGATCAGAGAAGCTCTTCTCCCCCACACTAAGTAAAGGTAGGCATGGCATTTCATATTTGTTTCCATGTATTATTTATATCCAGCTTCTGTATAGGAGTAGTTTCTCCGAAGATTAAACGTGTGTGCTTTTTGCTAAGCACCTTCAGTTACAATCATCTGTGGGTGCTTCACTAACCGAGAGAAACACTACAGTTCTAGCTGAACTCAAGCCTGATTCAAAATAAATGTCTTGTACCTAGTCATTAGGGTTAGACTTAGGGTTGTGTAAATTGATAGGTAGGTCTATTGTGAGCTGCTTTCCTCGCTGTATAGGAATGTGTTTGTGTTAGGGTTGTGTAAATTGATAGGTAGGTCTATTGTGAGCTGCTTTCCTCGCTGTATAGGAATGTGTTTGTGTTAGGGTTGTGTAAATTGATAGGTAGGTCTATTGTGAGCTGCTTTCCTCGCTGTATAGGAATGTGTTTGTGTTAGGGTTGTGTAAATTGATAGGTAGGTCTATTGTGAGCAGCTTTCCTTGCTGTATAGGAATGTGTTTGTGTTAGGGTTGTGTAAATTGAGAGGTAGTTATATTGTGAGCAGCTTTCCTTGTATAGGAATGTGTCTTTGATAACCAGAAAGCTGTAGCTGAATGTTGCACCTCTGCTGTGCTTCACTGTGAGGAGGTTGTCTTTGCTTGTGTGTGCCCCTGTCCCCCGGTGAAGGCATGCTGCATGCATGCACATCGCTGCAGGCCTGAGGAATGAATCCCACTCAGAATAAAGGACACTGCGAAGCCTATCTCTCTGAAGTGGGACCCCGTTCCACAAGGAAGGAGCAGAGTGTGTTTGTCCCAGCTGGGGAGGATAGCAACCAATAACTCTTGTGTTGCGTCAGTCCCCTTCTGAGCAGTCTGAGTTAGTCTCAGAAGAGTGAGACTGGTGTTTGAATCCAGTGGAGGCTTTAACGTAGTTACTCCCTGTCTGGGGTCCCATTCTTTATAAAGAGGTCAAATCTCATCTGGTGAACCGCAACAAAGTATGAGCAAGCAATCAGTGCCAGTGGGAAAACAGGCTGCTTCTGATTTTTCTTCAAACCCAGCCAGAGATGTGGTTACTTACATCCCAAGTCACTGTAGACCGTTTTATTGTCATGTAAATACAGCAATTGGCTTGTTCCTGCATATAGCTCTATTAAAAGACTTTGTTTTCAGAACTGCAAACCACCAGGGATTTATATGCAGACTGGGTTTATAGTGCTGCCACAGCTATACAATGGCAATGTTGTTACCGTCATTTAGATCAAATCCAGGAAAGGAAGGCGCTGTGGCGCGCCGTCTCGTACCGTTCATGCAGGTGCTCCCTATGAAGAGTGAGGCTCACCTGGATCTGTCCTGGTGGACACATGGGTTCCAAGCAGCACCCCTAATTGCTGTGTAATGTCATCTCGGTTCCTGATTTAAGAAGGCAATGTCTGTGTTCCTGTAATACTTTAGCATGGAGCTCCCCTTTGTCCTGATAATCTGTATGAGACACGAAGGGGCAGCTTGATCTCTTCATGCCTCTCCGCCATTGTGCACTGTGCACCATTTCCAGTCGACTTTTAACAGACCCAATCTGTGTCTTAAGAGGATGGGAAATTGCACTTTGACATTGAAACAGTCACGGCTCTACCTTCTGCTTCAGTTACACGGAAGGAAAACCAGTTGTTTAAAGGTTCAAGTCCACCTGCTTTGTTTTTGCTATATATTAATGCATTACTGCAGTGTTTTTCATATATATTAATGCATTACTGCAGTGTTTTTCATATATATTAATGCATTACTGCAGTGTTTTTCATATATATTAATGCATTACTGCAGTGTTTTTCATATATATTAATGCATTACTGCAGTGTTTTTCATATATATTTGCATTACTGCAGTGTTTTTCATATATATTAATGCATTACTGCAGTGTTTTTCATATATATTAATGCATTACTGCAGTGTTTTTCATATATATTAATGCATTACTGCAGTGTTTTTCATATATATTAATGCATTACTGCAGTGTTTTTCATATATATTAATGCATTACTGCAGTGTTTTTCATATATATTAATGCATTACTGCAGTGTTTTTTATATATATTAATGCATTACTGCAGTGTTTTTTATATATATTAATGCATTACTGCAGTGTTTTTTATATATATTAATGCATTAGTGTTTTTAATGCATTATATATATTAATGCATTACTGCAGTGTTTTTTATATATATTAATGCATTACTGCAGTGTTTTTGCATATATATTAATGCAGTGTTTTTTATATATATTAATGCATTACTGCAGTGTTTTTTATATATATTAATGCATTACTGCAGTGTTTTTCATATATATTAATGCATTTGCTTTGTTTTTTATATATATTAATGCATTACTGCAGTGTTTTTCATATATATTAATGCATTACTGCAGTGTTTTTTATATATATTAATGCATTACTGCTTTGTTTTTTATATATATTAATGCATTACTGCTTTGTTTTTTATATATATTAATGCATTACTGCAGTGTTTTTTATATATATTAATGCATTACTGCTTTGTTTTTTATATATATTAATGCATTACTGCTTTGTTTTTGCTGTATATTAATACATTACTGCAGTGTTTTTCTGCCTCAAGAATAAAAAAATGTCCTTGAGTAAATAGCTTTGTTAAAAGAGGCCGAGGTGTGAGAGAACTGGATACAGAGAACAACTTTACTCTTTAACAGTGTAGGGGAAAGCTACATTATGCTTTTATGCTGTGGGGCTAGCTGCTTTATAGAATTACAACCTTGCATATTAAAAGCAGAAGACACTGTTATTTTATTAGTCACAGCTTCATGTTCACTGGAGGATTGAGGCACAGTGGGTGGCGTGGATAGAAAAACACATTCATATCACACCCATTTAAAAAAAAACGGATGCACATCATGAGACACATTAAGGAGAATTCTGACGCTGTTTGGTGTCACAAACACAAATAAAGCATCTGTCCTTCTCGTTCAGGGATGAGTTCTAGAGAGACATTTCCATGCTGTATAGAACTTGACACCCTAAACCCAAGTGAGCCCGGTTCAGAAGAGATGCAGGTAGAGCTGGCCCTGCACTCTGAAACAACACAGGCCACAGCAGGGCGGAGTGTGAACTCAGTCCTGTCAATGGATGGAGACGCTCCTTGTGAATCAGGCTGGTGGATAATACTCCTGTGTGCATTCCGCTCAAATGGTCATCCTGCTGATCCCTGTGCCCAGTGTGGGTTTCCAGAGAGAGGGTCAGGATCATGTGTGTGTGTGTCATTTCTTTACTAAGATGGTTTTAGTTTTTCTGTTATTGTAGAAGCTGTGCCAGCTTGGTCTGTGACTCAGTTTGCCTTGCCCACCATGCCAAAGTGAAAAGGCCGTTTTATGTAACCTGTCACTGAGGCTAACCTGAGGCTGCCTTCTCCTCCTGGGACAGGGAAGAGAAAGATTGCAGAAACTCATTTTGAAGTGGATTTGTGCCCTTGTAATCCTGATTTAATTCTGACCCGTTGTGCTCATTTTAAACAGCGCATTACAGCGCGCGCCGCGAGCTGCAGGCGAAACGGGGAGCTTAGCGGCTTTAAGAGGCTTAGCAGCAGATGGCATTTTAAGCCAGACTTAATAAATTGTTTCCATTAAACTTACTGGCCCACACATACTGGATTAAGCAGGGGGAACAAAGAAAATTGGGAGAGGAAAAAAAAAACAAGCCAACAACCTTGAACCGAAATATTACATTTAACTCAGTCTGGTTTTCCAAACTTGATCTATTTGTCATGTGTGTCTCCAACTGTAAAGGCAAAAGTACAAAGTGATTTGAATATTTACTTTTGAATACTTCGCCAACCACCCGAGCTGGCATCAGACTCGTGGGGGCCCCCGGGCCAAGCCTAAGACCTGCGCCCCCCCCCCCCCCCCCCCCTCCCTCCTCCCTCGTTCACCCTCCTCCTGCCCACACACTGGATGACTTCCACTGCTACTTTGTAGCGGTAGACCTGATTATTGTTACGTTATAAAATTATACTGTTTCATATGAATGTCGTAATTTAAGAGGGTCATGAACTAGACTGCATCACTTTTTAAGGTGACACATGCGCTACTATTTTGAATGTTTGTATTAAATGTATATGTTTCTTTACTTTGTAGATATGATATAACTTCACCTGGGGCCCCGGATAATTGTCCTGGTTGCTATAGCCCTCAAAACCATATCTGCCAAGAATTACATATCTACAGTATACACACACAGGCAAAGTCTGCTTTTCATAGCAAATAAATCCACAGTGTGTGTGCTGAGATTATTGTCTGACAGTCATGCACGCTGTAATTGTGGTCTCTGAGCTGCTATTATTGTGCTGAATCAGGTAGAGGGCTGATCCGTTCTCTTATAGAGCTTATGCTAACAATCTGTGATCCGCTGCTTGCATTGAATTGCATTGCTTTCTTTTGTGATGGGTTTATTTTTCTGACTGCTGCTTCTTGAGCACTCTTTCTGCTGTCCCTTCACTGCACTGCAATCTACACTCTGTCTGCTGTCCATTCACTGCACTGCAATCTACACTCTGTCTGCTGTCCATTCACTGCACTGCAATCTGTTCTAGTAGTCAAATATTTATTTTAGGCTAGTGGTTCAGGTTGTTGTTTTGTTCGCGGCTCTCCTGTAGCCAGACAGTTGTTGTGATGCATTCCTTACCTGTGTCTGACCTTGCATTTGCCCCGTTCAGTTCTGATTGAGAGTTTGACCCCTGACCAGCTTAGCAGGATTTGCAGTACATGACACAGATCTAGAAATGGAGCATTGTAGAGAAGTCTGGGTGTCAGTGTATTATAGTGCCAGGTGCACAGTGTGCGGTGTGGGTCATTCTGTAAGCTCGAAGCTCTGCTTGCTTATAACTGAAGAATAAGCTGTAATGTTATATGACTGCTATTCGTAGTATTTTATTATTTTTGCTTGTTTGTATTAATATTACAGTTTTAAAGTGCCTCCCTTTCCTGTCTGCAATATTGCAAGAGGTACAGTAAAACACTTGTTTAATTATTAACTGAGCCATTACTAACAGAGATTGCTTTTTGTATTTAAGGCAGGAGACAGGCTGCAGGGAGGGAAGAAAGCAATTACAGACCTCCCAGAATGCACCTCCAAGGCTCAAAACACAGTCTCTCTCGCTCGGCCGGCGAATTCCACAAACTAGGAGCATTTCAATTTCCCAACGACATTTTGTATAATTTTAAATGACGCTCCGTTCAGGTGTCCAAATCTCTTTTGCTGTGCAGCCATCCCCTCCTATACTGTCCCTATGTTGGAAAGGGACCACGGCTGGGAATTGCATGCCTTACACAGGGAGTGCAGCCATAGACTCTCAACACCAGCACGGTATCAAGAAGCCCACGGACTGCATGTAGTACACTGTCACTGTGCAAGCCAGGCCATTCGTTTTATATGTTAATTAATATGGTCCAGTGTGTAATTGGAAAGTGGTAATTACTTTAGTACTAACAGAAAAAACAATCTATGAAAATGCATTGGAAATTATTCCATTTGTAGAACTAGATTATGCCCTCTGCAGTGGAACAATTCATGTAGCTTGAAAAGGAGCTGAACACGACAGACGGCTTTTGCCCTTGCTGTTCTAATGCTGCATTTTCATCTCCTAAAGCACCTTGCACTGACGACATCTAGTTATAATTAGCAGCAAGGCAATTAGGAAGATAGTTATACGGGTAGAAGCAGAGTAGGTTACAATGTTAATGGACTCGCTAAAGCCTAAGGTCCTTTCAGAGCCAATGCAGGGATGATGTGACGAGGCCAGGGCATGCTGTGGCTGCATTAAACTTACTCCATTTCCCTCCAGGGTTCCGTTCTCAAGGGTTTATTGAGTTTGAACCCATTCGCTTTGCTATTCTCAAACCGCTAAGCACCCCGTGAATAGGAATGAAGACATTTAAAAACCCTCACTTCTAAATTTAGTTTTTTTTTGTTTTGTTTTGTGTTTTTTTTCTGTATAAGGCATCTTCAACACTTTTGCCTTGCCAGTGAATCACATACACCTGGCTGATACTCTGATGCAGGGCCTCTTAAACCGTGGCCGGCTTGCACCTCCCGTGGCCCCGTGTCAGGTTTCAGGTCTGCAAATGTAGCCCTTTAAAATGTGAGAGAACCACTGCTCTAATGCAGCATCCCATAACTAGTTTATTTTAAAATGAACAGATGCAATTGGAACCCCTGCACCCACGCCCAGAGGTGACGCCCTGTGCCCCAAGCCCAGAGGTGACGCCCTGTGCCCTGAACAGAGCACATGCCCATTCCTTCGCTGTATAAAACAAGCAGTCAAAGCACTCAATTCATTGGAGGTGTGCTTTTCTTTCTCACCACAGGTGGCAGCTATAGATGTTGACAAAGCTTCAGTTGACAGTCACTTTATTTCAGCCATTACCAAGAAATGATGCTGTTAGCCAGCCTCTTAAACCTGGCCTTGAGGCAGGCTCCCGAGACTCCCTCTGCAAGCAGCAGTCTGACAGGTAGTCAATACGGTGCTCTGGCTCCCCAGCGGAGACTACCTATGAGCAGAGCAATAGGACACCTCCCAAAGCACAGAGCTTCACCGGTCCAGGCTGCAAACACAAAGTGATTCTGATGGGTCGGCCCAGAGGGAGTTGTAAATGACCTCCGGTCATCTTGCATGGAGAAGGAGGAGTGAGGAGCAGAGCGTGTGCACAGCAGGTTTATTGATCCGCTATAGATCGTGTGCTCTCTGTGCCTGGGCCTGAGTTGTCCTGGTGTGAAGGGAAGCAATTTACTGGAACTCACATGTCACCATTTACTGAGTGGGGGTCCCTTTCTTGTCAGCATTGCATTTTGGGCTGGGCTGCAGAAGGGAAATGACATTCAGTACACCGGCTGTGTAGCTGATTAGCGGATAGCGTGCACATCCCCGGATCGATTTCACTTCTGAACGGTAATAGCTTAATCTCCTGGCTAATCTCTGCTCTGCATAGTGCAATTGCTGATAATGGATTCTGTTCTGGGTTTGTTTGTTTAAAGGAATCATCAAAATCTATTTTCTATTTAATGTTGCCGTGCAAAACCCTGACATCCTTTTAAGGTTTTCAATGGCTGCTCATTCTAGCTGCTTTTGCCAAATTTGGGTGCTTTTAGAATTGTGGTTCCCTCACTGTTGTGTGGCTTCAGAACTTTTTTCACTGCTCCTCTATAAAGGCCTACAGTCCATCCCGAATGTTTCTTAAGCTAAGGAACCTCACTCTTGTTCAGGTATTTCACAGGCAGGAGTTTTCAGGTATTTCACAGGCAGGTGTTGCATTGCTCGCAGGCAGCGGTGGTAGTATGTGTTCTTGTTACGCTCGCATGTAGCAGCGTATTTTAAACACTACTCAACATCCTCTCTGTCAGCTTTGAGGGGGGCAAGAAAGCAGGCCAGTCACAATCCCCTGTTAAATAATTCATGTACACAGTGGGGCCAAAGTTAATCAAACAGTCATCTGTTACCAAACTGTTTGCCAGCTCCCTGTGGCAGCAGGGGGAAGGGGGTCTATGACTTGTACAGGCCAGTATGTAGAAGGCTGGAGCGGGCAGGCGGGGCTGTGACTTGTACAGTCCTCTGTGTGCCTCGCCTGCTCGGTCTGGCCCCGCGGCTTCATGGAAATATTCTCAGACCGCAGACGTTTGCAGCCAAAGGGGGCTTAAAAAAAAAACAAACAAAAAAAAAAACATGGTGAATTCCAAAGAGTAAGAGCTTTGAAGCAGTTGAATGTGAACGTTTATCCCTCTGCCCTGACTGCTGGGGCTCGGGCATCTGTCCTTGTGGGGACTCTGTCCCACTCTACCATTCCCTGCGAATGTGCTCTGTGAATAACAACAAACCCACATGTAGGCGGCCGCTGGCTTTCTGGACAGTAACAGTAAGTGGTGTTTTTTTTTGTTCTTCTACTGAAATGGTGTCGGCAGTTGTTTAGAGGCTTTAAAGGCTGATAAAGGAAAAGTATTCGTCTGGGCTACTCTTCAAATTGAGAGAAGTTGCAGTGTCTTAACTGTGGCTATTGAACCTTCCTTCATGTGACGTGTGCCAGCTTGCAAAATAATTCATACTGTGCCGTACTCAAAAATAATGAATGAACAGTGCAACTCCTGTGTGACAAACCAGCCCTTTCTGTAATACATGAGGTGAAGTGCAATCCAATAGGAAGGGGTTTCAAGGTCTTGCTTGCAGACTTTACTCATGTTCTACAGCCCTTTTAACTGGATAAAACCAAATAATGAGAAGGACTGGCATTTCCTTTGGAGGAGCCAGCTTCTGCCTTCAAAAATAAGGCGGCCGTTCAGACCACCGAAGGAGCGCTGTTTTATTTGGCAACTTTAGAATCACAAAAGCTACAAGGTCAACTTGAAGGATTTAGACAAGGCATGCTACAGAGGGATAAACCAGGATCTCAATGCTTTCAAATTGGGTCGACCATCAAAGCAAACAGGAAAATCACTGGAGGGCTTCAAGAGCCAGAGCAGTTTTTCACTGATATCCTGATTTGAACACATGCACTGGCTACAAGAAGAGGGGTAGTCTGCTTGTGGAGCAAAAAACCAAACTAACATTAAAACAAATAAGAGCTTCTCTGTTTTTTTTGTCATTACAAACTCAGGGTGATTTGCAATAAAGTTGATTTGAAAAAAGCCAGAAATGATTGCTATCATGCTTCTTCACAGATCTATGGCTCATTGTGGCTGACTTAAAATGGATCCATAGAAGCTCCCAGTTTATAATGGTGTATTCAGGGATTGGCCCAAAAGCTGGAAAAGCCTGCCGTTGGTACAGCAGCACACTTTACCATAAATGTGCTGTGACTGGTTAGAGTAATTTAACCCCCCCACCAATCTGCATTGTGGAATATATAAAAGCTGCATCTCCCTGTTGTGATGAGTGTGTGATAGCAGGAGATTGGTTGTCAGGCGTCTCCTTCATTTCCAGACAATGGCTCTGTCATACAGTTCTGTAAATAATTTGGTTTAATCTCCCTTTAATCAGTGCTGAGACTGATCACAAACTGGAGGTCCCAAGGGATTGCTTCAGCTTTTGTTCTTGATGGCACTTGATCTCTCTCACTGCTCAGAAAGCATGTTTTAAAGGAGCGCAGACCTGTCTGGGACATCGGTATGTTCATTTGCGTATTTCAGATGCTCAGCAGAGATGTCCTTTGACATTACAGCTATTTTACACACATGCGATTTACAGTCTATTCCTAATGTGTCTGTGTGCTTTCAGACTGAGAAAGCAGAGGCTGCTATATAAATACTGGAGGGAATTGGGATATTGTTTCAAACACTCAGCCAGCTCAGGAAGAGTTCAAAGAAAAGATTTTTAATCTGATTAAAGAGCTTTTGCTTTAACAGTGAAAGACTAAGCCGTTTGGTTTCTTTCTTTCTTTCTTTTCTTTCTTTTTTAAAGCAAGCCAATTTCAGGTCTTGCGGTCAGCAATGATTGTTTGATATACAATAAATCGTAGGCTTGCCCCTGAGAGCCTTGGAGCACATATTAGCCGCAGCCTGGTACATTAGACTACAAAGAATACAATACCGCTCTGTTGGACTTGCAGCAGGTGCATTTAAAGGGAAAGCACTTGGATATTAGATTTAGTAGCGACGGGCCATCTGTGTCTCCCTGTAAATTGTTTACAAAAACTTGAACAAGCTCCCCTCATCCTGCGCTCACACACACAGAGACACACTTGACGACACTCGGCTCTCTGCAGAGGTCAATAACTGAATCTATTCAACCGTCCATGAAATGAAGGGAGGAGGGTGGGGGATACATTGTCTTCATGTTGTCAATAGCAGCTTCAAGCATGTCCCCATTTAGAAAGAATGTGTTTTGTGGCTTTATTGAAAGCAATGCAGAATGAGACCTGGCGTTCCCGAGTAATTCATTGAAAATGAATTCATTTTGGTGCCTGTGCCGTTTTATGAACAATGTCCGACTAGTGGAGGAATATGCTTGGCTGTCTTGATTGGCAGTTTTCGGGTGTGTTAGTTAATAGAGCCACAAACAGATTTTTTATTATTTAGTCATTCAGCAGATGCTTTTATCTAAAGCAACTTACAGAGACTAGGGGGTGAACGCTGCATCAACAACAGCGTCAGTCACTTGCAACAGGACCTCGGACTTGCATCTAAACTTGAGATGACTCATCCAGACCAGTCGCTCCCATTTACTTCCATTCCTATCCTGGCTTTAAATCTTTTGATTCAGACCTATGTTGGCATTAATAAACCCGTTACATAGGAGCCTGTTTGGTCCAGTGGTTAAAGAAACAGACTTGTAACCAGTAGGTCCCTGGTTCAAATCCCAGCTCAGCCAGCTCGACTCATTGTGTGACCCTGAGCAAGTCCCTTAACCTCCTTGTGCTCCGTCTTTCGGGTGAGACGTCATTGTTAGTGACTCTGCAGCTAATGCATGGTTCACACACCCTAGTCTCATGTCTTGTAAAGCGCTTTGTGATGGTGGTCCACTATGAAAGGCGCTATATTAAAAAAAAAAAAAAATGAAGATTTACAGGGAAACAAAAATGTAAAATGTCTGTCCCTAATTCATTTATTAACTTCCCCCAAAGGAGCTGGAGGAGGTGTGCATGCTTATTCCAGGCTTCTTGAATGTGCACACACGCTTGACGTGGTGTTTCCCGTCGTTGACAGGAGCCTGCATTGTTTATTATTTTATTACACTCTTCTGTAAGCTTGTTGTTAAGGTCGCCGCACCCTACGAACAGCCGTTTTCCTTTGCTTGTTTTGACACAATCCCTGAGGTTTCCCAGCTCTGGCCTTGTTTACTCCGTGTCACCAGGCTGCCTTGCTGAGTTACCCCCTCAGTCCATGCTGCCAGCTGGGGGAGGGGGGCTTGTCGGGAGGGATGGAAACAAGATGTGACAGGCCTCTGTGGCAGGAGGCAGCCGTCGGCAGCCCCGCGGGTTACGAGATGAAGCTGTCTTGATACATTTTTCACGGCTTGGCCGCACACCTTTCTCCTCTTGCCCTTTTCTTTCCTCCTTTTTTTCTTATTCGTCATGCTTGATAACTCACGGCAGCCTCGCTGCAAGACAAAGGGAATAGCAGAAGGATAGGAATCAGTGTAGGGCATTGTTGTATTCTTTGGCACTTCAACACAGAACAGTTTGTTTGTCATATTGCAACTCGTTGAATCCATTGATAATTTAGCCGTTTTACTGTATCTCACACTTTGCTGTCGTGTATTTGAATGTTATCTAGGATTTAGGGCAGTCAAAAAGTCCGGAACCACAATATGTTGTTTGAGTGGCTCCAGGTTTAACCCACCCCCCACCCCACCCCCCCTCACATTATACAGAATGTATAATCTCTCTAGGTATAAATGGTATTCTAGCTCTGGGAGTGCCTAATAATAATAATAAAAATAATAATAATAATAATATTGTAAGCTGTGCTATTAAACAATACTTCCAGTATTGGTTGTATTTGAGTTGTTGGCACCACGCAGCCTAAATCCGTGATGTTTCTAACAGTTATCTTGTCTGCTCAATACCTGACGATGCGCGGTGTGTTTCTGGCTGTTGGTGCCACACCAGGGTGCAGACTACAAGCTCTGAGGCATTGAGAAGTCTGGGGAGGGTATTCAGCTCTGGGACCTGCATTTTATGTTCTAATTGGAGCAGTTAATACATTTCCTCTTGATTTGCAGTGAAGAATCAATAGCAGCTTCCCTTCCCCTGCGTCTCGGCTGTGATCTCCTTCTCCTCATGCACTTATCATGAGCTTATTTTAAACAGCGGGGGCTGCTTTCTGTCAAATGTCTGTACTTGCTGCCCTGCCTCTCTCTAATACTACCGTGCTATAGTATTTACATTTCTACCTGTTTAATATATTACGTGAGATCTTTATCATCACAGTATTCTTTTTCAGCTACTGAAGTAGATCTGTTTTTCCATGTGTTTGTGTCCATACATGTATTGCAGCTGCTGTATTCAGTGTGTTGCAGGTTTGGTGGTTATAAGCATGATTGTTGCAGGCGCGCGCGTGTGTGTGTGTGCGTTGCAGCCACGTCTCACATTCTCAAGTTAACTAAGCAAAGCAGCAGAGTTTATTGAAAGTGGCGTGTGTTGTCTCCAGTCTTTGAGCTAATTGTTGAGCTGCGTCCTCTCCAGTAATCAATAGAGACAGCTGCTGCCATGGTGTTCAGGCTCTTGCTAGTCCGATGGAGGAGCTAGTTGTGCTAATGAATGGAATGACAAGGCTGCTATATGGTACAGGCTGCTGAAAAGCAGGCGTGGTCTGCGGAAATCTCTAAGGATCCGCCGGGCATTGCATAACTAACCTTCACTCCTGGAAAAGTAACAATAGGAGGGGAGGCTCTGAAAATCCACCTGCCACTGTGAAGCGTTGTGCCCAGACAGGTTGTAATTAGATTAGTTCTGTATAAGCTCCTCAATTCACTGTCTGTGAAAAGAGGGAACAATAAGAACGTGCCTCACTGGGGACAAACCGCCTGAGAGCTGCCGAACACAGCCATGACTGCTACAGCACATTCCACATGTCTAAAAGACCAGCATGTGCTAAGAGAGCCCTCATGATGCCTTTGCTCTCAGGGAACCCTCATGATGCCTGCGCCACTCCCCCTGATTCCCTCACTCTCGGGGAACCCTCGTGATGCCTGCGCCACTCCCCCTGATTCCCTCGCTCTCGGGGAACCCTCATGATGTCTGCGCCACTCCCCCTGATTCCCTCGCTCTCGGGGAACCCTCATGATGCCTGCACCACCCCCCCTGATTCCCTCGCTCTCGGGGAACCCTCATGATGCCTGCGCCACTCCTCATGATTCCCTCGCTCTTGGGGAACCCTCATGATGCCTGCGCCACTCCTCGTGATTCCCTCGCTCTCGGGGAACCCTCATGATGCCTGCGCCACTCCTCGTGATTCCCTCGCTCTCGGGGAACCCTCATGATGCCTGCGCCACTCCTCGTGATTCCCTCGCTCTCGGGGAACCCTCATGATGCCTGCACCACTCCTCGTGATTCCCTCGCTCTCGGGGAACCCTCATGATGCCTGCACCACTCCTCGTGATTCCCTCGCTCTCGGGGAACCCTCATGATGCCTGCACCACTCCTTGTGATTCTCTCGCTCTCAGGGCCAGGCAGCCGGGGGGGGTGGGGGGGCGTGTGCCTATAATTCTTTGACAAAGAGGTGGTTAAAGTTTGCATAAAGAACAATTGTATTGCAAATTACAAAGATCTCCAGCGTCAGACTGCAATGCTGGAGGCCCTTTGGGGGAATTAAAAAAAATCTAATCTGACAGTAAATTTGCTGAGCGAAACGCCACTGCACAGCGGCTCAGTAAACTCTAATCACGCTTTATTCTGTGTGGCTTTCTGTTGCTGCGATTTCAGGTTTTCAAATTACTGATCGTGTGATCGTTTTGCAAGATGTGTTTTTGGTTTTAAAAATACTTTACATCTTGCGCTTAGGGAGCAGCGGTTCCAAGATGCAGACGATGCATTCATTCAGTTTTACTTCTGTGTCAGTTGCTGCTCGTAGGGCAATAGACAGCCTGCATTTAGAAATGTATCTTATATCTTTGACTCCCAGAAGCTTTCTGCCTGTCTTGTTTCCCATCATCCCTTGTTCCAGGACAGGCCCCGCTCTCCAGCTGCTGAGGGGTGACCCTGTGCTATAAATCAGGTCCGAGCTGAATAATATTAAACACTAGAGCTTCATGAAGGAGCGATTGGAGTGCTGAGGAGTCATCACAGGTCACCACTAGAACATCAGTCAGCCTTAAAAGTGTGTCACGGCCCCCGATTGCAGATCGCTTCCCTGTGATCTTCACCTGCCATCTCCAGAAACCTTACCTTACCGTCTTGCTGTACAGTGCATTCAGACTGCAGTCTCCCTGTCAGCGGCTGGCTCGTGCATGAGCCCTGACTCGGAGTTTCATTATGATTTATCCTTTTGCTTCAGTCGCTCTCATAATTCCTCAGTCTTTTAAAGGATGACCTTGAAGTTACAGTATCTCTCAGATGTGTTAATTTTTACAGCAAGTGTTTCTGTACAGATGAGCCATCTGTGCACTCTGTCAGAAAACAGACCTGGTAGCAATTTAGGTTATAGGGTATACATAACAATGTAGTTACATGCTAATAACATGGTTTGCTCTTATTAGGACTGAGGTAATTGTATTTTGTGTCTTGCTCTTAATTGTACTGTAATTCTTGATTTTTTTTTTTGTATACAACTAAAGAAATTATTGATAATAATAACAGTAATAATAACTAGATAACTACCTGTGATTCATGCTGGTACATGGTAACTACTGGTTTATGTGCTGCTACCATGGAATTGCGCCAGCTTTTTGTTCAGATGATCATTCCTGTGTAATTACACTGTACCATGTAGGAGCAGGAACTAATATCAGTTACCTAGTTTAAATGCACAATTATTAAAACTAAATACGTTTTAATAATGGAAACGTACTTGCCTCCCAGCAACCCCAGCCTCATCCCCACTGGACAGATATTTTAATGAGGGAGGATTGTAACAGAGACACTAAGCTTAGCTAGCATGGCTCCTCAACCCCATTAAATCCTATTAAAATCATCATCAGACTAGCCTGCACCTCATCGTATCGTGCCAGTTTCCTTACCTCCTGAGGACAGCGGTCTAATGGGTGCTGGAGTGTATCTCCCCTTCAGCAGAATCACTTCACCCTCTGCTGTGAACAGCAGGATGATACGAGTTTCATTCTGTGCCATGCAGGACAATCAGCTCCTCTGGAATCAGTGCAAGAATACGCTGCTGAAAGACTTAGAGGGCCCTTGAGCAAACCCGGGGAGCCTGCCCTTCATATTGTTTTAATTGTGTTTATTGAGAGAAGTACATTGCTTCTGTACACATAACTAGCTACAAACAAATCTTCTTTTAAGTACTTTTGTTCTTTTAAGCAGCACTGTACACCAGTTCCTACAAACTAAAGCATGAGTGCAAATAACTGGAGCAGGATCGCTTTCTTCACCGCGTAATTACACGGAGCAAATAGCCCTGTTTTCTTCTGGCTCTGAGGCGTGACTTTTTGACTGATCTCATGTCCACTGCTGGCACACAAACCAAAAGAAAACAAAAAATGAATGTGTGCAAAAGCTTTGATTCACCAGCGAGAATATTGAGTGTTGGCTTTTGGCCTGAGCAGGCTGTTTGACTGGGATGGAATTAGACACAAACTTGTGTAATGTAACGCTGAGGAAGGTCCCTGAGTTATTTATTACACAACCCAACCTTATTTTACTAGGAAAGTTACAGAAAGGATCTTGCTTGTTCAAGCCCCCCTACCCTCCTCATGTTAACATACACAGCCCTTAAAGGTTGAAATGTGCCTGTGTTGTGTAGCACATGCCCGGAAGAGCTTCTAGGGAAACCTCACTGCCAAGCATGACTTAGACGAGAGCTTTCTCTCTTATATTTGAATTAGTCCATTTTGGAAACCTTACAAGTCACACACACATTTGAATAGGCCAGTATTCCCTTACCCAGATTCTGCAGGGTCGATGGGGATTTCAAGCTCTTCTTGTAAGTATTATTTGTAGCTTGTTACCTTTTTTTTTTTTTTTTTACGTTTTGAATCCCTGGAAGATTTAAGCCATGAATAACAAGCCTTGTTGCAAATTGAGAGTTTTGTGGTTTGGAGGGAGTCTGTGCGTCTTTGGAGATTGTTAACTGGGGCTCAGTTCAGCAGCCTGGAACCCTGGCTGTGTTAAGTGTGCAGATTAGAGCCGTGCCTTTCTCTCCGTTCTGAAGGCTCTGAGCTATTACCAGACTGGCAAGCCCAGCCAATTGCACGGCTTCCAGAAGGGGTGTGCTGATTACTCAAAATCAGTATTGCTTCTAATTCAAGCGGATAATCTGTTTGGCAATAGTAAGGACCAGTGTGAGCCTTTATAAGTCTATTCCAGGAACAGGAATGTTAAGAATGTGGGATTTTCTCAATGAGATGCTCCATCCTTGTTCAAGAGATCGGAGACGTACAGATTGGATTCAAGCGATGAGTGATTTACCATTAAGGTATTAATGTTTTTCGGGGTTTTTTTTACTGATAATGCACAAATACCACACCTGGGATCAATACAATAGCACTTGCTGCTACAAGAGTCCTTTTTAACTGATATTCAGTGGCAGTGCAGCGGCATTACAATGGGAATGCAATGTTTTTCGTACTCATGGACAGTAGAAGCGCAAGGGGAGATACAATGGTATGCTCTGTAGATACATATAAAATAGTGCCCACAGTGGTAGCGTTTTCATATGTTGTGCTTCTCGAGATTCTACTGTGGCTGGGTCTGTCCGCCTCCAATTTGGCACTCGGAACCAATGACAAGATTGGGGGGGGGGCAGGTAAAGGGACGCGATAGGAGGCCATGATCTCTCTTCACAGCACAATTGAAACATAATTATTTCATGCCAGATTGTGTGCTCTGCAAAGCCTGAATAGAAAAGGCATTTAACTTTCTAATTAGATATGATTTATTAAAACTGACTGGATCGCCCCGAGAAATTGGATCAGCTGATTACAGTCAAACATGAAAATGACTTGATTAAACAGTTTATGAAATCATGCACAAAACGAAAGGAAAAGCTGATGCTTGATTCTGAATTCTCTTTGCCAGGGCAAGGGGGGGTGTGGGCTTGCTCGAGTCAATGGTTTGGGGTAAAGTGCTCAGGACTGGATACTACAGAGGAGCTCCCAGCTAGCCCAGCATCTCTAAACACAGCTCAGCCCTGAGCTCCATGGCTTTGATTGTGTATGAAGCGGGTTGCAGCCTTGAGCTCCATGGCTTTGATTCTGTATGAAGCGGGATGCAGCCCTGAGCTCCATGGCTTTGATTCTGTATGAAGCGGGATGCAGCCCTGAGCTCCATGGCTTTGATTCTGTATGAAGCGGGTTGCAGCCCTGAGCTCCATGGCTTTGATTCTGTATGAAGCGGGTTGCAGCCCTGAGCTCCATGGCTTTGATTCTGTATGAAGCGGGATGCAGCCCTGAGCTCCATGGCTTTGATTCTGTATGAAGCGGGATGCAGCCCTGAGCTCCATGGCTTTGATTCTGTATGAAGAGGGTTGCAGCCCTGAGCTCCATGGCTTTGATTCTGTATGAAGCGGGTTGCAACCCTGAGCTCCATGGCTTTGATTCTGTATGAAGTGGGTGCAGCCCTGAGCTCCATGGCATATGAAGCGGGATGCAGCCCTGAGCTCCAGATTCAGGGATGCAGCCCTGAGCTCCATGGCTTTGATTATGAAGCGGGCTTTGCCGTGAGCTCCATGGCTTTGATTCTGTATGAACAATGCTTCAGGGGAAATAACATCATAAGAGGTCAGCCATGGGGGGCCTCTTATACTGTGTAGAATTGGAGAGATCCTGTAGAACAGTGTGTTAAGTTGGCACATTTATATTACTCTGTATCAGTGTAGGCTGTTTACTGGACCCCACAACAGAGGTAGTTTTAATGTGACCCCATGGTCCTGGATGGTGTCCTTGAGCTCCAGCAGCTTGCCATACGGAGAGCTCATCTCCTGCAATACATTTCCCTGTTACGAAGCACTTGCCATCTTGAACATATTGATTTTTTTTTTTCCTTTTTTCCTTCCATTTGCAGGTCTGAACTCGAATGAAAATCTTGAATCGAAGACATCAAGCTCGACCAAAGTCTCTGGGCTCCAGCGTAGCCAGGAGCAGAGCACCGAGGTTCCCTTTGTGCCTCCTGCACCCAGCCCCATCCCCGCCTCCCCTCCCGCTGCATCCGCGCTGCCCGCTGTCGCCAGCACCGCGGCTCCCCCGCCCAGCACCAGAGTCCGCAGCCCGCCTCCGCCCGTGAAGAAGGCAGCAGCCGTCCGACTGCCAACCCCATCCCCACTGCCCGCCCAATCACAACCTCAGACAGAGCTCCGAGCTCCGCCCCCTCAGGTCCACGCCCCGCCCATATTCAACCACCAAGTGCATCACCAGCTGCAACATTACAACAGTCTTAACAATATCAGGTGAGAGCGATAGCAGTTTGTTAATTGTTATTTTTTTCCTCTTGAAAAATCTATCTGTTTCTATGAAATTTGGTGGTCTGGATATCCGGATCTGGAAAATAAACTGAAGAGAGAGCTGATGCTGTGAAAGACTCAACTGGAAAGTTTATGTTTAGTCATTTCATTTTTTAGGCACCCAAACACCTGGCCCATCTGAAGCAGTCTGTGAAAGAGGCCTGTGGCAGGCCAGAAGCCCTGCTGCTGTAAATACTGTGTGTGGGAATGCAACGTTGGCAGGGATGGGGATAATCTGTCCCTGCCAGCAATCACAGGTGCGGTCATACCCCAATTAGGCAATTGACCGTAACCTTACTTTGGCCCTCGTTCCCTGTTTATTTGTTGTTTTGTTTAATAAATGACTACTATAGTGCTTAAACTGCAGATTCCTGAGTCTCTTTCCTGCCAACTAACATCTGGGCCCACAGCGCTATCCTGTCACAGTTGGTGTGAGAAGTGGGATGTCACTGGTCCTGCGGAGTCCAGACAGGATAGCGCTGTGGACCCAGATGTTAGCTGGCGGGAAAGAGACACGGGAGACAAGGAAACTGCAGTTTAAGCACTAGAGTGCACTTTTATTAAACAAAACAATAAATAAACAGGAACAAGTAAACAGGCATGAGCCAAAATAAAAATAAAAAAAAAACAAACAATACAATCAGTGCCTGTAGGCTGGGCTTTCGCTTTCACTCCAGACTGCGTAAACACAGGACCACTCCCCAATTAGCACTCGGTTGCCTAATTGGGGAAGGGCACGCCTGTGATTGCTGGCAGGGACAGATTTAACCCCATCCCTGCCAACCTTACATTCCCACACACAGTATTTACAGCAGCTCCTGCCCTGCCGCAGGCTTGACTCCTGAGCCAATCACAAGAGTCCCAGGGTCGCAGGAATCTGTTGACTTTTTTCTCCAACCCGAGTCATAGGGTTTTTCTTTAAGACTTAAGGCCCATCTCAAGAAAAGTTTCAGAAATAATTTCAAAAGGATTCACGTCTGTTGCAGTTGCACACGAGTGAAACCTGTTTTAAAGAGCGTGCCAGCAGCCATCATGATATCGGCTGTGTTTGCAAAGTGTTTTCAGTTTTGTCCAGGACTTTCTTGTAAAAGAGACAAAATGGAAAGGTCTCCCAGTAATTGAGCTTTGTATTGAGGGAAACCACTAACATTGTTTCTTTTTGTTTTTCTTCTTCAGCAGAAGCAGCAGCGCGAGCAGTGCGGCCAGCGCCAGCCTCCCGAAACACCACCTCCCCCCCTCCCCCCACTTCATTGGCCACCCCTCATCCAATCCCACCCTGCCGCTGTCCATTGCCAGCCTCTCTACCTCGCACTATTCGCTGCGACCACCGCCACACCACCATCCGGCCATGTTCGCAACCCCAGCTACACTGCCACCACCTCCAACCTTACCAACAAACAGTCTCGTGGTCCCAGGGCACCCCTCGGGGGCCGGCTTTCCAGGTAGGTTCCGCCTCTTTCACCCACCTGGGCTTGTGCTCTGGACTAGGTGTGTGAGCAGCAAGGCAGTCTGGGAATTGTAGTTCAGAGCCACTTTTCACTGATGCCAGAAACCAGTTGTCTCTGATGCAGTAGCTGCCCTTATTTCAAATCAGCAGATCAGATGTGCAAGCAGAAGGTATTATTTCAAAATACCTTCTGCTTGCACAGCAGTGACATATTATTAGTAAGGGAAGGAGGAATCTGCATGTATTTCATGCTTCTGCCAAGTAGTTTATTGCCCGCAGTTTCCAAACCCACGATGCCCTCAGGTGTGTAATGCTCCTTTGTTGCATTGCACTGAGTCCAGTGTAAGCTGGTATTTACACGCTACCTTACAAGTTGCTTACTGTGTGCCAATCTTTGCAGCTCATGTCTGTCCATCATCGCTACAATTACACAGGTAAAGATTTTTTGTCTGTTTATCCACGACACGTGGATTAAGAAATCCAACGATTAGGGATTGGAGAAAAACCAAAAGTAAAAAGACAGATGTGTAAATGCTGTTTAGCAGACCAATAATGACATGTTCTCCCAGCTACAGGCTTAGTGCCATGCAAGTATATTGTACTGACTTGCAAGTACAGTATAAAAGCCTTGCATTGGATTTGGTGACCTGTAATAAAACCATTTTTTTCCATGGTTTCTTAACAATGATGTCACGATGGCTGCAAAGGTGCACATGATACGTTTATTTATGTAACTTTCTGGAGGGCCAGGGGAGGTGGAATTGCTACAGGTCAGTGATAGTTTAACTTAAATGGCATTTGAATCATAAAACTGCAATAGAAGTGCAGTACTCCGTGACTCATTATGGTAAGATGTGCATTGAATTGACTAGTATAGGAAGTTATAGCCACTGTACTATAGCCAGTATTAATATTAAGGTTGTGTTTGTGTGTGTGTGTGTGTGTGTGTGTTTCAATCCACACACACTCACACAGTTAGAATACAGTATACTGTATAGCTTGACCCCTTGCAACAGTGCAATATTATTTTGACAGTATGAAAAGTCAGTCACTGATGTGTGCAATATGTCATGATATGTGCTATTAACAGGATAGCATATATCATGATGATATGTATGTACTTGTTTTTTATTTGTAACTGTCAGATTTCAGAGAGATGTCAGTGTGATTTTATATTGCTCAATAATCAGGGAGCAATTGGGTAGCAGTTTCAGCCATTCCAGGGTTTACTGTGACTCCTCATGGCCTGTTTAAAAAGATGCATGACTGTGTCTAATTAATTAAACTCACTTAAAAGCAGGAATGGCTCAACTGCTAAGCAATAGAAGCCTTAAAGAGTAAGTGGCAGGGTTCCCAATAATACAGCGTTGCACCTCCCCCCGTGCTGCTACAACTGCTTATATAATGTACCTGTGGTTTTTCTTTTCATTGCTAACATCCTAACAACTTCTAAGTGTAGACAGTTCTCAGGATGTTAACAATGAAAAGAAAAATGCCAGGCACGCTATTTAAACAGTTGTAGGAACCACGTGGGGACGTGCAACGCTGTATTATTGGGAACCCTGCCACTTACTCTTTAAATGATGCAATGACCCCTGAAACATGCCCCCTCTCCCTTTCCCAAGCTAAAGCTGCCCTGTTGTTTAAGAGAACAGAAATGTCTTCCGCTGAGGAAAAGGACAGGCATGGGCATCAGACAGATTAAAGTATGTAGAAACATTGGGGATAAGTCAATGTTTTCTGCTGAGATGACTCTTGGTGTTCTCTCTTGTCTTTAGATACCAGCCTGTTGATATCATTCAACCAGCCAATCATGTATTGCCAGCCTCATTCGGGGATTCTGATTGGTACTTTGTCTCAGGCAACTCTCTTACCACCACCAATGAGTCCTCACGCAGAAAACCCTCACAGCATGAGCTGGAGAAACAGACAATGTCAGGTGAATATTTTTTTTCTACTTTGTCTCTGTTGTGAAAACTGACTGGCCCCTATGCTTTTTTTCTTTTTCATTTCTCCCCTCCCCCCTGCCCCCCCAACCCCCCCCCCCCCCCCCCCCCCCTTTTTTTTTTCCTTCTTGCGCGATAATGTTGCAGAGCATGGCCTGCTGCGGCAAGAGTTGAACAACCGCTTCCTGGTTCAGAGTTCAGAGCGGAGCGGCGCAGCAACCTCCCTGTCTCTCCTGAGAGCCGAGTTTCACCAACACCAGCACACGCACCAGCACCAACACACTCACCGACACACCTTCACGCCCATTCCCGCCAGCATTGCTCCGCCCACTGCGCCGCCCGTGCTGCCTCCCCCCCCCCGAAATGTGAGGATAAGTAGCGTGCCTGCCTCCCGCACTCGCCCCCCCCACCCCCAGGAGCTCCCACAGCCTCCTTTCACTTCATATACCCGCTGGATAACTTACCCCCCTGTTGGGGGTGTTTCCAGCTTGAGGGCACAATCAGTATGTTGCTGGTACGGTGCGGTACGGTACGGTACTTCCACATTTTCAGAGTATTTAATATCTTACCAGTTTATTGTGTTCTGTTGGATTGTCTGCTGTGTCCTGCTTAAATCGATTTGTTTGTTGTTGTTGTGTTTGTCACTCATACTAACTATTGCAGAAAAAAAAAAAAACTTTCCAATCCCTTTTCTGAACTGGGTTTAAGGTTAAAAAAAAAATTATAATAATTTTTACCAGTGTGGCAACTAAAAATGATACCTAAACAGAATCTGAGAGAATGAAGATGTATATCTGTAAGAAGATCCCTCCAGCTAGGCTACCAACCACATGCTTTTAGAGAGCAGCTCAGTACCTCAATGTTTGGCTTGGATTCTAGATTCCTAGATTCCCACTGTAAAGAGGTGTGCTGATACTCTAAGTCCATTCATTAACGTGCTGATTTCAAAACAAGGGAAGCTTTCCTTCCCTCACCTTTACAGCTGCGTCCCAATCGATAACGATTCACATCCGAGTGTTACAAAGTTATGAGTGGAAGGGAATTTCCCTCTCATCCGGGGCGCTGGAGTTTCTACTGTCGTTCGGAGGCTGTGAACTGACAGTGATTTTCAAGTACAGTGAAAATCCATTTTTGACTTGAAATAAAATGTGCTGGGAGGACCAGCAGCCCTGTTTCTACTGATGAGGTTTTTTATAATATGTGTTTGTCAATGATCAAAAGCCCAACTTTTTATTTTGATTTTAAAAGTCTAAATCTGTTTGATGTTTCACAATGGTAGCGTATGCAGGATTCCCAACCCTTGTTAGGAAAACATTCCAGCCTTTAATCTGGGGGCAACATGAGTTCAGTCTGGAAGTGGTTATTTAGCAAAACCCTTTTTACATACAAGATAAAACTGTAGCCCCAAGTGTACAGATGCGTTGGCTCATGCCTTCATCTGTGCAAACAGAAAATGGATATGCTGTTCATTGCTGCAGCATATTTTGTCTTGTGAACAATTTATTGAGTTGATGTTTAAAATATCTTCGTAGTTAAGGAGAAAATTTGACAACGTGCCAAAGTGTTACAGCTCTTATTTGTCTTTTTGTCACTGGAACCTTATAATGCTCTTAACCTGCTGATCGTGTGTGTGTGTGTTAATATGCTGATCGTGAGTGTGTGTGTTAATATGCTGATGTGTGTGTGTTAATATGCTGATTGTGTGTGTGTTAATATGCTGATCGTGTGTGTGTTAATATGCTGATCGTGTGTGTGTTAATATGCTGATCGTGTGTGTGTTAATATGCTGATGTGTGTGTGTGTTAATATGCTGATCGTGTGTGTGTGTGTTAATATGCTGATCGTGTGTGTGTTAATATGCTGATCGTGTGTGTGTTAATATGCTGATCGTGTGTGTGTTAATATGCTGTGTGTGTGTGTTAATATGCTGATCGTGTGTGTGTGTGTTAATATGCTGATCGTGTGTGTGTTAATATGCTGATCGTGTGTGTGTGTGTTAATATGCTGATCGTGTGTGTGTTAATATGCTGATCGTGTGTGTGTTAATATGCTGATCGTGTGTGTGTTAATATGCTGATCGTGTGTGTGTGTGTTAATATGCTGATCGTGTGTGTGTGTTAATATGCTGATCGTGTGTGTGTTAATATGCTGATCGTGTGTGTGTTAATATGCTGATCGTGTGTGTGTTAATATATGCTGATCGTGTGTGTGTTAATATGCTGATCGTGTGTGTGTTAATATGCTGATCGTGTGTGTGTTAATATGCTGATCGTGTGTGTGTTAATATGCTGATCGTGTGTGTGTTAATATGCTGATCGTGTGTGTGTTAATATGCTGATCGTGTGTGTGTTAATATGCTGATCGTGTGTGTGTTAATATGCTGATCGTGTGTGTGTGTTAATATGCTGATCGTGTGTGTGTTAATATGCTGATCGTGTGTGTGTGTTAATATGCTGATCGTGTGTGTGTGTTAATATGCTGATCGTGTGTGTGTTAATATGCTGATCGTGTGTGTGTTAATATGCTGATCGTGTGTGTGTGTGTTAATATGCTGATCGTGTGTGTGTGTGTTAATATGCTGATCGTGTGTGTGTGTGTTAATATGCTGATCGTGTGTGTGTGTGTTAATATGCTGATCGTGTGTGTGTTAATATGCTGATCGTGTGTGTGTGTGTTAATATGCTGATATGCTGTGTGTGTGTGTTAATATGCTGATCGTGTGTGTGTGTTAATATGCTGATCGTGTGTGTGTGTGTTAATATGCTGATCGTGTGTGTGTGTGTTAATATGCTGATCGTGTGTGTGTGTGTTAATATGCTGATCGTCGTGTGTGTGTTAATATGCTGATGTGTGTGTGTGTTAATATGCTGATCGTGTGTGTGTGTGTTAATATGCTGATCGTGTGTGTGTTAATATGCTGATCGTGTGTGTGTGTGTTAATATGCGTGTGTGTGTGTTAATATGCTGATCGTGTGTGTGTTAATATGCTGATGTGTGTGTGTGTTAATATGCTGATCTGTGTTAATATGCTGTGTGTGTGTGTTAATATGCTGATCGTGTGTGTGTTAATATGCTGATCGTGTGTGTGTTAATATGCTGATCGTGTGTGTGTGTGTTAATATGCTGATCGTGTGTGTGTGTTAATATGCTGATCGTGTGTGTGTTAATATGCTGATCGTGTGTGTGTTAATATGCTGATCGTGTGTGTGTTAATATGCTGATCGTGTGTGTGTTAATATGCTGATCGTGTGTGTGTTAATATGCTGATCGTGTGTGTGTTAATATGCTGATCGTGTGTGTGTTAATATGCTGATCGTGTGTGTGTTAATATGCTGATCGTGTGTGTGTTAATATGCTGATCGTGTGTGTGTTAATATGCTGATCGTGTGTGTGTTAATATGCTGATCGTGTGTGTGTTAATATGCTGATCGTGTGTGTGTTAATATGCTATGTGTGTTAATATGCTGTGTGTGTGTTAATATGCTGATCGTGTGTGTGTGTTAATATGCTGATCGTGTGTGTGTGTGTTAATATGCTGATCGTGTGTGTGTGTGTTAATATGCTGATCGTGTGTGTGTTAATATGCTGATCGTGTGTGTGTTAATATGCTGATCGTGTGTGTGTTAATATGCTGATCGTGTGTGTGTTAATATGCTGATCGTGTGTGTGTGTTAATATGCTGATCGTGTGTGTGTTAATATGCTGATCGTGTGTGTGTTAATATGCTGATCGTGTGTGTGTTAATATGCTGATCGTGTGTGTGTTAATATGCTGATCGTGTGTGTGTGTTTTCCTATGTTGATCATGAAAGAGCGATGTTGGCGCAGCCCAGCTGTGCTCATGTTTATAATTTATCTTATTTCTCCTCAGCGACAGCCTTTAGCTAATAGTTATAATTAGTGAAATTATGAATCCTCTGTATTTGTTTACAGTTATAAACCCCCGAGCAGATGCTTTGCTAAATGGCAGCACATGGAGATTTTTTCTTTTGTGTGTGTAAAGGAATATCCTTAATTGTTTAAAGATGAAATGTCGTGCTTTAATTATCCAAAGCTGTTTACAATAAACCCCAGACAGAGCTTGTAAATTACAAAGCCTTCTTTTTACAGACAGCAGTAAAGCGATGTGCAATTGTTGTCTAAACTGTAATATAAAACAAGCACTGACGCTATGGAGGATATATCAGCTAATGAGCACAGGAGGTGTTTGAGCACAAAGCACAGCCTGTGTTTGATTAGGTGTGATTATCGGAGACACACACGCACACACACGCATGCTGTCGTTCGTATGTGTAGCATGTGTCCTATGGAAAAGTTGCTGAAAGTCCAGTGAGAAAGGGACGATCATAATTCACATGTGTATTTCTATAGATCCATGGTTTATTCATTGTAATCTACAGAATGCCACATTTAGAATCTGCCAGGTCTGCACTGGAAGTAGTTTCCACTTCATCTGCACTCACAGGCTGGTGTTCTAGATGTGCTGCTCTATATCCCGTTTTTGTCTTTATGATTTTAAGTGATTTATATACTGTGCATTCTTCCTAAAGTGCGTAGGGCTGGAGTTCCATGCATTGTCAGATTCTTAACATGTTGGAGTCTTCTCAGAGTCTCATTGTCTGTTTCAGTGCAGGGCTGCCTCCTCTCATATCAGAGAAGTTATTGATGAGGCAAATGTTGTTGGAAGCATTGATCTGTTTTAAATTGGTGACCATTTGCCATCCATAACTGCTGCCACTGAGTTTTGTGATGATAATTGCAGCATTGAGATGCACAGCAAGACCTGTTTAAAACCAATTATGAACCAAACAGCGCTCGATTCCTCAGCGACTGGTTCTGAGAAATGTAGAAGGCTGTTTCCTAAAGCTATCAGAAATATTGTCATCCATTATAGATGCAGTTCCATGAGGTAAAAATACATTATAGGTACATGTTAGAAGCCCATTTGGGTGCTGGGCAGGGCACAGCATTTTCTTCAAAGAAAAGATCTGTCAGAATTTTTGGAATGAATAAAAATGAAATTGAAGGGAAGTGCTTGCTTTGGCTAGAGCTGCCTGGATTTCCTCGAGGGTAAACCGTGTTATCAACTCAGTTCTTCTATAGAGATCCCTGGATTTCCTCGAGGGTAAACCATGTTATCAACTCAGTTCTTCTCTGGAGCTCCCTGGATTTCCTCAAGGGTAAACATTTTATCAACTCACGGTTCTTGCCAGGTTTTTTCCATTTTAATCTATCAATCCATCGATGTGATCTTAAATAGAAATATTGACTCTGACAGTGTGATGGGCGAAGCTGAAGGTTAACTAGACACACAGCGGCTCTCCACAAGGTAATCCACAGGACCTCCTGGCCTCTTTGGGGGTTTTCAATTCCAATGTATTGAACCGCAGGCTGTCGGAATGCTTTATCTGGATTATTGCGTTTACACAACCTTTCTGTACTGGAGCATCTCAAAGAGATGGCACAGTCAGAGCAGGCCTGGTGTTCCCTGTAGTACTTGTACCTGAAATGTAAAATGTAAAACCTTGCTTTGCTGATGTTAATGGTCAGTTCAAATTGTGCTGCTAATGGTTTCTTTAATGTGTGCAATGCTAGTGCAAGTTTACTGTTCAACATCTTTATGGATTGATTTATTCTTTCGTTTTTAATAATACTTTTCCTTGCAGAAGTCACCTTGTTGATGCAGAGGAAGCGTGGTGGCTAGGATTCAGAATACACTTGCTTGCTGTGAACATGTTTGCTCACTAAAACTGATCCTCGGACATCCAGAAACTAGTAGAAGTGAAAGTTAGAGGTGTCTGTTCTGAAGAACAACATCAGTGATGATTCTTCTTCTTGTTTTCTCTTTCAGTTCGATAAGTACGCTCCCAAACTAGACAACCCATTCTTGCGGCACTCGAGTGTAAGTGACCCCTGTGTCTTTGTGTTAACTGTGTGTGATTGTGTGTTAACTGTGTGTGATTGTGTCGGATGCAGCTTGCTGGAATTTCCAATGCTGCCATTAGAGGAGTTCTAGGCGGTCAGAGTTGGGTTGACTCTCTTGCTGGGATAGGAGTGATTGTGGTGTGGTGTGGTGTGGTGCTGGTGATTGGCTGAGTGTTGTGGGTGCTGTTGATTGGCTGAGAGCTGTGGGTGTGTTCCCTGATCTAATGGCTTCCTCTGCTCTTGTTCTCTGTAGTTCTACCCATCATACCCTCAAACCATGACCGGAATGCCTCCCCTGCTCCCCCATACAGGTCCTTTCAGCTCTCCCCATGGAGCATTCCAGCCTTCCAAGGTAAGCATTGCAGTCTGCACAGCGCGCTGTAAACACACGGAGCATGTTCCTAACAGCACAGTCCTTATTTAGAGGGACAGGAGGCTTTTATAATGTCCTGTAAGCAGGTAACCAGGCAACAGACACAGTATCAATTCAGGAAGGATGATTTAAATCGAACTGGTAAAACGCCGTGCATCCAGCAGTTTGGATTGATTCTGACAGCAAAACCGCTGTGTGAAAACCCAAGCCGTGGTTTGTTGGCTGCTTATTGGTTGGTTGTAGTTTTCTGCTAATTGCAAATTTTAAAAATGTAACGTTTTTATGCTGTGGATTTTCCTCCATCTAGTGTGGTAGAAAATGCAATCTGTTTGTTGCTCTAGAAATATAGTGCTTACTGTGATTTCTTGCATTTGAGTCAAGCTTCTGCATGCTGTGTACCAATTCCTAGAAGAACATCTGACAGATAAAAAGGCCCCAGTGTCATACTGAACCTGCAGCACTTACAGTATGAGGAGGAGGATGCCTGTTAGCATTACCGCTGCTGAAGAGGATAGAATTACAAAGGGTTTCTGTTTAAAAGCAGGCTAATTGTATTGCAGCCAAAAATAAACCTGGTGTATAAACTGGTTTGGAAATACTGCGCAGTGTCCACCGGGCAGATTGTTAATGTAAAGCTAGCCTTGCCTTTATCTGATAGACAGTGTGCTGAGATAAGGAGACATGCTATTGAACTGCAGCAAACAAACCCTGGCAGGCTCCCTCCAAGTGATCCTGACCCTGTGTAAGCCAGGAATCAAACCTGGTCTAAATCCATTGCAATAAATCCAAACTTAGAGAGAGACGAGGAGCTATATTCATAAAAACGAAGTCCTATTTCTTCGTCTGTCTATTTGGTGGACTGCCTATAGCTGTGCAGTCTGGTCATGTGTTGCGATATGCAGCTGTATTACAGTAATATGTATAATTGAATACAGTCACGATTCATCAGTGCACAGTGAATCACTGCACTCCTATAAGTGGACAGTCTTCTCCTCATAGCTCTCCTTTCTTTCCGGCAGGCCTCGAACCCTCTGGATGTAGCAGGTCGACCGGGCAGCGTGCCCCACACACTCCTGCAGAAGGACCCGAGGGTGAGCCGCTGGCAGGAAACCCCTGCTTCCACTTTGCTTTGAATAAGCTGGCAGAGCAATCGCACTTGTTTTTCCATCTCTGCATGTGTGATATTTGAGGCTATATAGAGATAGGTGACTTGAAGAGAAACTTGAACCAACCACTTAGCAGTTTTTACAGCTTATGTAGGGTTAGTGTTTCCAAACCCCTCAATGACGGTTTGATTTCTTTCTTCCGGACAGGTATCGGATCCCTACAGAACACCTGTCAGAGTAAGCAGTTTTTGTTTTCGTACATTTTCTTTTTCTCCCTCTTTTTGGATTTTTTTTTTTCTTCTACTCGCTTACACTCTGCTTGCTTCTCTTGCAGAAACCTGGTAAATGGTGCGCTGTTCACGTGCAAATCGCCTGGCAAATCTATCACCACCAGCAGAAAATGAAGGTAACGACCTTTGTGCTCTTGTTCTAAATGAAGGGGAGTGTGTCGGCATGCGTTTTAACCCTAATGAATCCATGCTAATATTAGCCCTGGCGCTGCTTCCAGGATCTCCTCTCGCTGCACAGCTGGCAGTCAGTAGCTGCAGCTCGTGGTGTCGCTTACAGCTGCTTTCCCACATTACGATTGCTGGCGTCGGCTGTATTTCGGGGCTCTCGTCTGATCATGTTTCGTTTCTCTTCTCCGTGTGAACAGCAGATGCAGGTGGAGCCTCACAAACTGGACATGAACGGGAAGCTGGACCTGTTCAGCCGGCCCCCAGCCCCGGGCGTCTTCCCAGGATTCCCCTACCCCCACGACCTGGCCAGACCCCTCTTCTCCTCCACAGGTGAGGAAGCCTTTCAAGCAGCCTGAGAACACCTGGCCTGCAGGCTGTCATGTGGAAGTGCAGCGTGTTACCAGCGGGTCTCTGTCGGGAATGTGGATACTGCAGTGGCAGGGAGCCGCAGTGTAGAGCAGGGTTCTACTTTCTTCCAGCGATCCGCTCAAGCAGGTTTTACACGGGAAGCTGGTAGAGAAGTCGATTTGTGCAAAGTCTCTTAAGTGCAGTTGTGTATTTGAATCTCTGTGGATTGGCTCTCAGGGTCTGTGACAGGCAGCCTCTCAGAACCCTGCACCAGCTGCTGTTCAGCCTGTCGTTCAGTTCCCGGAGCTCAAACACAGGCGCTGGGGTGGGAGGTTAGTGAAAGAGATCAAAGGGGGACATTGCTTTGCAAACAGTACGCTTCCCAAGAGGATCGATCCCTCTTGCTCCATTTTTGGAAACCAGTATAGAATTGGAGAGCCCTCATTAAGAATTTGACCTCTGGCGCTTCGAAGCTACGCTCCTCCATTGACCAGCAGCCCTGACAGCCTCTCGATAACCCATTCCCAGGGAGCTCAGATCTGCTGACTCTCTTCATTAGTAGCTGTGCCTTCCTGACCCAGCTGTCCTGATGAAGTATGGAGGGCTGTCTGCCAGGTGCTGTGTCTGTTAGCAGCCTGCTGTCACTGGAGGAGCCCCATTATCAGCCTGGAGCTGCACAAGCGTTAGTCAGCCGTCTCCTTCCAAAACGACTCTCATCTGTTACCTTCCAGTCTCAGAACTCGCACACGACAGACTCCATCAATCCTGCAGCTCTCTGCCTAGTCCTTATGCTAGAGGCACACTGTCCTTTTCTGTCCTATTCTCTGTTGTAGCCAGTAACCAGCCTTTAATATACATTACTTAGTGTACCACTTTTGTGGTGGTGGCATTTGTATTATTGTTATTAATATATTGAAAAGTGTCCTGAGAACAAACCCACCTGTATTCAATGCAGTTTGTTTTTACCTGGGATTTGATTATTAAAGACCCTTTCATACTCGTAGGCTGATCTGATTGATTGGCAAAGAAAAAAAAACAAAAAAACAGATTTTAAAAGCTGGTAAGACCATAGCAAAGCTGATGAAGGCATATACTGTTTACAGCTGGTTTGAATGAAGGAACATGAGTACTGTGATACAGATGCACCTGCTTTCATACGGAAAATAAAGGATTGCACCTGTAAAGGATTGCTGGTCTTGGTTGTGTACGTGTTTGTGAGCAAACTGTGGTTCATCTGCAGCCTTGTTATACGCAGCACCTTTTCTTAAACCCGATTGCAATAAAAAAGCAGGCTTGTCCTACAAAAAAAAACATAATCAGAAAGAAGTCGTGTAGAATGGATAGCCTTGGTTTGCAGATCATTCACATCGGTCCTTCTCAACAATGTCAGAGGCTCATCCTCCTTGAGTTACCGGGGCTCCCTGGCACTCCCAGGTGGCTAGTTAGCAGTGTTGATGGATCATTGCCTTCAGTCCGTTCTGGCCCCTTCCCCTTTTCCACTGACTAAGAAAAACTGCCGTTGCTCTTTTTGTAGGACCGGGTCACCCGGCGGCTTCTCCTTATGGACACGCCCCCCACCACAGCAGCTTCCTGCCTACCGGCCACCTGGCAGGTAAGTGTAAGTAACACCAGTGTTTTGTTTTATTTCTATTCTTCTCTTTCCAAATCGGTTCTGTGCTTCCATTGTTAGTATAACGTGCACTCGAGAAGGCTCCATTCCCATGTGCTTAGCTGCCTTTGTTGAAGGGCCTTATTGCTATTATATGGATCGTTAATTTCCCAAATCTGAAATCCTACAGGGGAAGTGTAAAGGCAATGGGGAATAAATAGGCAATGCAATTCAGACGTAACTTTTATTGCATCTAAATCTGAAGGAAAGGGTTTCCTGTGAGCGTGTTCAACTGCATTTCAATTTTCTATTGCAAAACCAACTCTGTTCAGCATTGGATTATGTTACACATTCTCCCCAGCCCCTGTGCAGTACGATTACCCAGTGCTGTAGATAATAGAAATCTGCATTCGAGTAATAAGAAATCAACCGGCTCAAGTTCACTCCCCCTGTTTGTGTCAGCAGCTGCCACTTGAACTGGCGATTTGATTGTGGTTTCAGGTGAACACTCATCTTATTAAAATAACCAAGGTAAATCATCCTTAGGATGAAAGAGTTAGCTTGGGTGTTTTTTTGTGTGTGTATGTGTGTGTGTGTGTGTGTGTGTAAAGCAGTGCCTTTCTTTCTCAAAACAAAACCAAACAAAAACCCTGTCCGATGAAGATCGGAGCAGAAACCTACCCTAATCCTTGCTGGTCTCTTTCACACAGACCCAACCCTAATCCTTGCTGGTCTCTTTCACACAGACCCAACCCTAATCCTTGCTGGTCTCTTTCACACAGACCCAACCCTAATCCTTGCTGGTCTCTTTCACACAGACCCTAATCCTTGCTGGTCTCTTTCACACAGACCCTAACCCTTGCTGGTGTCTTTCACACAGACCCAACCCTAACCCTTGCTGGTCTCTTTCAGATCCTTTCAGTCGCTCCAGTAGCTTTGGCAGCCTTGGCAGCCTCGGAACCAGTGCCTTCGGAGGATTAGGCAACCCCTCGATTGGTAAGCGGCTTCTTGTGTCCTGTGGCAAAATACAGCAGAGCTCCACTTAGTGCGAAGGAGGGCAGAGAGAGGCAGTTCATTTGCACCCTTGCCGTCCCGTCTCTCCTTGTGTGTTTTGTTTATTTCACTTTTATTCTTGAAGTCCTTGTTCTGAGAAATCGACTTGTATTCAGTTCTTCTCTTTGCTTGTTTCAGCTCCCAGCTCTGTTTTTGGACACAAAGAAGGCCACGGCCTGCCTGGCTTCAGCAGCCCCCACCACGACACGTGGAACCGCCTCCACCGGGCCCCGCCCTCCTTCCCCACCCCGCCCCAGTGGCCAAAGGCAGCCGACATGGAACGCAGCTCCTCGGTGACCAATCACGACCGGGAAAGAGACCGGGAGAGGGAGAGGGAGCCAGAGAAACGGGACTCCTCCATCGGTAGAGAGGAGAGAGATAAAGACAGGTCAGTATACGTGACTGGCGCTGGCATGCACAGAAGGGAGTCCCCTCTTTATCAATACAACGGAAGGCACTTCTCATGAACGTTCATTATTTTCATAACGTTGAGTTTATCAGTGTCCTGTGGCTGCCGGGTCCTAAATGATTTAACCTTATTCCAAATGCAACTTGCGTTAATAAACTGTGAAATGCAGGGTAATTCATGTCAACACTGCATCAATGTTTCAGTGATCTCGCCATTTGTCTTGGTTAAAGGTTTGTGAAAATGTACCCTACCTAAAGCTAAGGTAAATAACCTACTATTAGTATACAGGGTTAAATACTATACCAAGCTCAACCCTGAAAGATGTAAAGTTACTAATCTTTCAAACTTAATACACGCCTTGTTTAGACAACCTTGTGAACACTGATTAACAAACAAAGAAACTGTGACTAGTGTGTGTTCAATTAGGATGAATTAAAAGAGGATTAAAGAGATCTAGTGACTAGAAAACAAGATTAAGAGACAAAGATATTCCCGCTGTGGGTGACAGATACCCATGACGTTGTTTTGTTGCTATTTTAATAACCAGGAAAGCAATTGATATGCTTTTGAATTGCCCCTGTTAAATGTTTGTGTTGTTCACAGCAATTGGCTTTTTAAAAACCTCTGACATTTAATAGCACTGTCACTGCTCCCTGGGGATGAACATGGCAGACAACAGCAGGTGTCTGTACAGCAGGTTACACAGTCAGTTCTGGTCTTATTGAACATGTGTTCTCCAGCAGCAGGTGGTCTGTTACAAAGACCACTATATATCTAAACCGCTTTGTTTGTTTGTGAACACAGGGATTCCCTGGATAAGAACCGCCACTCCAACAGGTCGTCCCCGGCATCTGCCCCGGGCAGCTACCAGATCAGCAGCCTCATCCGTAGCAACAGCCAGACCTCCAGCGACTCCAGCAGGCAGCACAGCGGCAGCACCGAGCGCAGCCGGGAGCCAGAGAGGGAGCTCCTGGAGCGGCAGAGGGAGTCGGCGCTCACGGGAGACATCAAGGTGAAGGAGAGCCGCTCGCCGGGCAAGGAGATGCCCATCCAGGAGATGACCAAGCTGGCCCACCAGCCACCCTCCCCCTACGGGAAGCCCATCCTGACAGACACGGGGCTCAAGCTGAAGGACGGGGAGAGGAAAGCGGGGGAACTGCCCTCGGTGGAGCTGCTCCACAAGGGCAAGAACGACGTGAAGATCAAAGAGGAGCGGAAGGAGGACCAGGAGGTGATGGTGGTGAGCATGGAGCTGCCCCCCTCCCAGCCACCTCCCCCGGGTGGTGTGGGTCAGTCCCCCTCACCATCAGCCCCCACGCTGCACGGAGATGCCTTCCCCTGCCTCCCTCCACGGGGTTCCCCTGCCCCACTCCATGCCTCTCTCTATGAGCGGGGTGCACCAGGTCAACAGCCTCAGTGCCCTTGACCGTGCGCGGATGGCCCCCTTCATGGGAATCAACCCCCTGGTTCCCGGGAGAGACCGCATGCCCCCTCCGGGCTTCGCCTGGGACCCCCTCCGCGACCCCCTGAGAGAGGCGTACCGCAACCTAGACCTGCAGAGGCGGATGGACTTCCAGCTGCGGGCGGAGCAGAGCCACCGCTTCCCTGCAATGTTCGAGCCCGAGCGAGGCTACAGGGACCGGGAGCCCCACGAGTACTCCCACCACGAGCACCTGCTGGAGGCACGGGCGCGGGAGCACGAGAGGCTCCGACAGGCCGAGGAGAGGGAGCGGATGCACCTGCGCGAGGAGCTGGACCGGGCGCGGCTGCACCAGCTTCACCAGTCCCCCATCGAGGGCCACCTGCCCCACATGCCACCCTTCATGTCCCCCCTGGGAGGGATGCATTACCACAGACTGAGCCCCTCGGCCGCCCACAACGGGATGCTAAACAGGACCCCACCCACTGCCGCCTTGAGTGCCCCTCCGCCTTTAGTGTCCGCGGGCATCCCCAGACCTGCCTCCCCAAGAAGGACTACCCCCCTCACTGCCTCCGAGCCCAGGGACTACTCCCCCTCACGCAAACCCAAAGAAGTGGAAGCTCGATAGCTTCAACCCGACACGTGCACACGTACAAAACTGACCTTTACAAATAGAAATGCACTGCTTTTGAAAAAAAAATAAAGAGAGAGAAAAAAACAGAACTGTACATTTGTAAAACCGAAGAAGCACACGACTTGCTTTGTTTTTTTGGGGTTTTTTTTTGGGGGGGTGGGGTCAGGATAGGAGGGGGTTATAAAAAAAAAACACAGTAAGAATTTTCTGTACCAATTTTTAAATTTGAGATTAATATATTAATCAGATTGGATATTTGTCATGTGCAAGGTGAGATTCTGAAATAAGTTTGGATGTTTCTTTTTCTCTTCCCTTGTAACGAAGTTGTTTTTATGGATTTGTATATATGTTATTTTTTATTAGATTAAGTTCATTAGTTGGAAGATCTCCAGTCTCCTTGTTTGTATTGTTTATCACCGGAGACTCTGAAATGGTGAGCTACAGGTCCACATTTATATTTTACCGTATTCGTTACCTGGAAAATACTCAGCAATCACAATGTACAAAGTTACATTACAGGATTTTGTTTTGCCTTAAAGATTATGAGGTCTTTTGTTTTTGTTTCTGTATAAAAAAATATTGTAAAGAATATTCTGTTGATATTCTTTGGGGGGGGGGGGAATTGAATAAGCTTTTTAAATGTTTCTAGAAAAAAAAAAAAAAAAACAGAACCCCTTCTTACCATATTGTGATTACCATGGTTACAGACGGCCATCGTGTTGGAAACTCAGTGACAGAGAAGCCCCCCCACCCGTGTGTTTCAATCTTCGATCTATGCAAAGAGCTGTTGGGGACGGGCCCAGGTGCAGCAGCGGGCAGAATGGAAGGGACTGGAGAGATACAAAGACTGGCAGAAACATGGGTTCATGGGATTTATTTTTTTGTTATTAAAAAAAGACCAGACTACAAATATATAAATTGAACACCCTTGTAGCCCCAGTGTGAGGCACGGTGGGGGGGGAGAAGACACTGTTTGATCGGGCGGCAATGGACTCTTTCTGTCGACCTTGTGCTGTTGTGCGGTGTTTTTCTTAGACTCTTGTATACAAAACAAGTAGAGTTTTAGGCGTGCGGGAAAAAAAAAAATGAAATAAAAGTTGGGATCTCATATCTATGGTAAAGTGAAGTCCATGAACACATGTTTTGGTGTGAAGTACCTTTGGTGTGGTTTTATTCAGTTTTGTGGGGGCAATTCATACAGAAATCACAAACACGACGAAGCATGCAGCCTGTATACACCAGGCTTGGTTATAAAGTGTGTGTAAATACGTTCGGCCCAGAAGCTCTTGAAACTGTGGTCAGGCTTTCCTTTTCAGGAAGTGTTTTTGAAGATGTTAACGATTATTAACGTGGAGTTAATAGGAGCTGTTTCCAGTAGCGTTTCAGACAACGTGTTACGAGTGTACATTTTCATGTCGGGTAATAAAAGTAAATGCAAGATTTCTTACGTCTTAGTTACATGTTCTTCTAACCCCGTATTGCAATAACCTGCTGTTATTGATAACGGTGCACTGTTTATAACACCCTTTATAACACATCAGGTGATGCATTCAAACTGGTGGAGAACAGGAATAGCTCAAGGTATCCACGTAGCACATGCATAATACAGAATTGGGTTGCCATGGAAACAACGTGTACATTTTTTAAAAAATCAATGAATACAGGAGCTAAGGAGTTTATATTTGCAGACTTGTAGACTTGCTAAGAATTTATATATTAAAAAAAAAAAAAAATTCTTCTCACTTGCTCCTTTATTTTTATTTTTTTAAGCAGTTTTCTTGTTGGAACCATGGCCGGTAAAACACAGCTCTGCCATTGATTTTGGACAGGCGCACTTTGTGAGTTTGTGTTGCCTGTGGGTGTTCTTGGCTCTGAGGCTGGCAGCCTGTGGACTGGCGGTCTGGGCTCATTAACACAAGCGATGCTTCACTGCCTGGGTATTGGGTGAAAGAAGACAGGCTCTTCTGTTCTCCACCACAGTCTAATCTGTTTCTTTACTGAGCGAGGCACACACTCCACACCGGTGGCTGCTGGCTTTGCAGTGCAACGATTCAGCCCCAGCGGCCATTCACTTTGCAACCTCAGACAGGGGAGCAGGGATCAAGAGACCACCTTCATAATGCAATGATTCCAGATCTCGTTCGCAAAAAAAAAAAAAAAAAAAAAAAACAGACCCAGGCGGTCAAGAATAACGACTGGTGATCAAAGCATTCTGAATTTATTAGCACTGGTATTGAGAATCAATGCAGCCCTGTCACACACTAAAGGGTCTTCATTAGAGAGTGCCAGGCAGGCAGGCAGTCTCCTGGAACATTAAAGGAAACCATGAGAACGGGTCCACTTTACCAGTATCAGAAATGTGCATATCAGTCAGGAAGGGCTGCTCCATGTGAGCAGTCTGTAATTCGGGTTGAAAAACAAACCGGAAATACTTATAACGCCGTCAAATGGGTATAGCACCTTCATCATCTGAAGAGACCAGTCTGCAGAGACGACCACCGCTGGAACTACTCCAGAGCTAACAACGTGATTCCTTTAACCCTAGAAACATACAACCGCTCAAACTCCCAAAAGCAACTCCCGCGTTCTCCACTGCGTGACAGATGTGAGATTATGAAGTCACAGCAATTCGTATTACTGTAGGTAAGATTTACTGGAATAACTTTGTTAGCTTCATGATGTACGTTAATTCCTTCAGTGAAATTGTAGGTACAAACCTGCTGCTTAACTGTCTGCTCTTGTGTATGTTAATAGACAGGATGTCATTCAGTCCCTGATCTCTTGGGGATATAGAATGCTTTGCAGAATTAAGCTGCACTCCAGTGCATTACGGCGTGTGTTTTGCACGGTTTGGCTCGGTGGTGTGTGCACGAAGTTGCCAACTGCACCAGTATGGTAGCTGCCCGCTTTGCAAGTGCCGTGACCAGCCAGAGTGACCCTAATTGCACGAGTCACCCAGTAGCACTGGAAGGTTTAAACTGAACTGTTGCTGCCTGTGAAGTGTGCTGTGTGGGAAGCTGCTGCAGCCATTTAAAGAGCCAATGCACACATGGACCAGAATAGACTCCTCCAGGAACAGTCTGAGGCAGACATGCAAAGGAATCAGAATCTACAGCACCCTGCCCACTACCAGTCCATGGCCTATTGTAAAATACAACCCAGTGTGCAAACACACTGCTCCAAGCATTGAGGGAATCTGCAGAGGTGTGTGTACTAAGCATGTTAAACCCCAAAAGCCATGTATGCTGTATTTAATGAATGCCTAACTCCCTACAGTCACTTCAATGCACAGAGTATCAGGTGAGATGGTGAAATGTAAATATCCAGCGTTGGTGTTTGATGGAGAACAGCCACCTCTTGTCCAGCCTCTGTACACAAATCCAGCCCTGGCCCTTGATTCTGCGCGCTGGAAAGAAGTGTGTCAGGCAGAGCCTGCAGGTACATGCTTGTTAAACACAGCTCTCAATAGCCCTGACTCGGTTGAAGCAGCGTACTTTCAGACGTGTGTTTAAGCTGATTATCTGGTGTGTTTCTGGCACCCTTTTCAGAACCTAACTTCAGCGGAGTCCTAGTCAATTTCAGAATGTCTTTAAGACCATTGTTAAACATCTGTCTATAAGGTAATACCTTCAACTTCGACTGGCTTTTGTTCTGTCAATTTAGCAAGCTTGTCTTCTTGGAATAGGTCCTAGACTGTCACAGCTGTTAACAGACTGCGATTATTAGCCTGTGTGTTGCAGTACATTTCCTGAGACGAGTCTTTTGTTCAGCTGTTCTTTACATACAGGCCTGGGCTTTGATGCATGTTGCTTTATTCCTGTACTTATTTTATTTTTATTTTTTTAAGCCAGTGAATTCCAACATTTTCTGCAACAAAGCTAGCGTATAGTTTCAACAGTGACAAAAAAAGTGGAAAACATTGACTGGGCCCCTTGGCTGTGTACTTGCTAGATTACTCCTAAGCGCTGGATCAGCACTTCAAGCAAACATTAGCGCAGGTTTGGCGCATGACACAGTAGGGAGCGCCACTAAAGAGCTCTAACAGGATCCTCCTTGTCTATAGACATTTCCAGTGTTGTATCAAGTTTAGTGAGCATTGTTTCCTCATCACTCCCAAAATCCAATGGGTCAGATTTTCAGTTGTGCAAATTGTCCAAGTCATGCCCTCTCTAGGGAGTGGACAGTTGTCCAAAGTCGAAGAGTATAGCGCTGTTGGTGTGCTTGAACCTGAACAGTATAATGTGTAGCATACACAATGGTTGTGTGCCCTTACAGTACAGTATTTAGTTATATAAACAAGGCTGTAGTGTGATAACAAGTATCTGGAGGGTTTCACACACCCTGAAGAATGACAGAGTCATGGCTTGCTGCTTCATTCCATCGTTACTTTATTCTTTTTTTTTTTTCCTCAGAGTTCTGGAAACATTTGAAATGAGCTCTCGGCTCTCTAACAAATGAGTTCCCACTTGGAATGGTCCTGTTAAAAGGCCAGTCTGCACTGCACATGTACAGTATGAACTGTGATGTTGAATGTTGTCTTTGTTGTCTTTTGCTTCCCCCTTCTCCAGTAGTGCTGCTACAACCCACATTTAAAACGACTGTACGTTCACCAACTCTGTCTACAATTATAAAGGTGCTGAGGTTATATTTGTAACACTGTGAAGTTGATACATTTTTTTCTTCAATACAGTAGCCTTAAATATGTATATTTTGGTGTGTTGTAAAATACCTTAACAAATGCATCAACATACACAGTTGTGTTTATTTATTTATTTGTTTGTTTTTCTATTTCCTGCCCAGACTGGAACTAGCGTGGCCATGGTTCAGTAGCTGACACCTCTGGTCTCTATTCAGGGGGGAGCCAGGCAATGTATGAACTGCTGATACTGTGTAACATCTTCACACTTTCAGCAGAACAGAAGTAAATGTTTACAATGCTGAAGTGTGATGAAGCTGCTTTGAGAGTGAATGAAAATCATCTGTCTGATCTTTCATGTGTAAAAACCAAAAGCATTAAACTGAAAAATACAAACAAAAACCAAAAAACCACATCACCCGCCAAAATAATCTTCCACCTTTCATTCTGAGTTTGTTTTTCAGAGTTTAGTGAAACCGCGCACTTGCACGCTGACAGCGTTATGTACACAAGCTGTAAAATGGAATAACGTTTATGCAGCTTGTTATGGCTGGCTGCAGCCCCCGCTCACAGGAGCTGGTTTCTGGAGATTTTCCATCGCCAGGCTTTTTCTCGTGTGGGTGAGATGAGGGGGGCTGGGGGGCTGTTCAAAGCATACCAGGCATGCCTCATACAGCTTAGCTCATCCATCATGCACAGTTAGCTGTTAAGACATTAATCAACATGCCGCAGTATTACAAGAGAACGAGTGAACATGTGCCAGCTGGTAACCACGATGCTTGTAGGCATGAAGGTTTATTAAATATAAAATAGACTGCAAGCTGATTTCTTCTGACTCCTGATGGTTAGCGGACTCTCACTTGATCTTGCTCATCTAATTGAAGTTCTTCAGTGGCGCTTGTTTGGCTTGGCAGTGTGGGAGTGGGAGTGGGTGTGGGAGGGGCTATTAAATCAGGAGGGTTTCTTAATCATGTATCCTGACCTTTAAAACAAGGGACTCGAGGAGGATCACCAGCCTAGACATCTTGCATCAGCATGCTCAGCTGGTTTTATTGGGAGTGCTTTTATGATTGGTCTGGAAACTCAGAGGAGACAGTTCATAGAGAAGGACATGCTGTACTGCACATACTGCCCGGGTGCTGAAAGACAGGGTCGGATCACCTTTCTATTATGGGATGGTTTTCACAGAGCCTGAATGCATAGTGTAGCGAATCATGGTAAAGCACAGGCAAGCAAGGTAGATCGGTCACATGCGCAGTAAAGCATTGCTAAAAACCAAGGGTAAATACATGGTGTAAGCAAGGGGGTAATCATGATAAACTGCACCTTTGCTAAAGGTCCCTCCCGGGTGGGTGACGAAGTTCCGTAATATGAAGACCTGTCTGGATGCTGCACATGTGGAGCCTGGCAAAGCAGACTATGGAAGAACGATGGAGTGCTATCACAGCAGTTATGTGGTATTACTGTGGTATGAGACAGACAAGGCAAAGATAGAGACGGGGGCACTTTATTCACAGAAGGACATGAGAAGGAGGTCCACAGGAGGAGAATGGCATCCACAAGTGTAAATACATTCACTGCAACTAGAAGAAAGTGTGAGGTAATAGAGATGAACTGATACAGGGTTGAGCTGAAGAGACAGGAGTCCAATTCTCACCAATTCTGCTGCCAGAAAAGGAAATGACTGACTGACCTAGACAGCTCAGGGCTCCTTTCTAGGCACCTGGGGATTGAAACTGTGAGTCTTTTGGATTTCGATTCAATACACCAGAGAGGGCTGAGCCAGCGCCTATGGCTTTGCACTATTGACCCACTAAAGATTAAAGACAAACGCTCTTGTAAAGAAAGTCTTCAAACAAAGTGTGAGGCACTGCTTCGTGAACGCCTCCCTTTTGAAGATAATGGTCTCTTCTGCAGGTTTATCCTCCTCCTGTTTGCATGTAGATCATGGTAATGCTCAGAACAAGCTGCTCTTTGTACTAAGCTGCTTGAATCAATGGTTCTCCGGATCCTTCCCTGAAACAGCCAGGGCTATGAGCAGGTGTGCACTTTCGAAAGGGTCTGAAATGAAGTTGTCGCGGTTGTCATTCAATTATGGAAGCGTTTTGCCTTTCTGTGCGGCACAAGGTGAAGAAACAATAGCAGCTGTGCATAAGCACAACTCCACATGAAGAGTGATTACTGCCTCCTCTGGAGAGTTCAGGAGGCAGGCCTTGTGATTTGGTTCTGCTCTTAGTGTTCATGATCTCTTTGTGTGCGCGCATCTTCTGATGCAATCATTGCTGTTAGTTTTCAACCCTGGGGAGTGGGGTGCTATTTTATAATGAACACAGGTAGTTGCTTCACCAGGTTTGTGGCCATAAGAAGCTGATGTTTGATTGGATGTTGGCTAAGCAGTGCAAATAATAGGACTGGCACGTATGCAACACTTTGGCAGCAACGTTCCTGTCTTTAAAACCTGCCTGATAAAAATGAAAACATATCCAGCAGCTTTGTGGCTTGTTACAAAAATTCAACTCTAAGACTTAAAAAAATCTCCACTTTGACTTCAGTATAAGTATTGTATTGCTTTAGAGAGTTTACCTTGCAGTCCACCCTCAAATTGGGCAGGCTCTGCAGAAGACTCCAAGGCAGCAGCTAATCTTCTGTCTGTTCTGAAGTTACCAGCACATGATAGCAACCCCTAGCACTCCCTGTTCATTAATGTCCAGGCCTGGGAGCTGCTGCTCCGCTTGCAACAGGACTCCCAGAGTTTAATCAACCCAGCTCTCTGAAAACAGCGAGGGAGCCAAATGCTTTCCTTATCAGTTTCAGGTTCCTGTGCAGATATGCAGCCATGCAGGCTATCATTCTTCACTCGGTTTCATTGAATCTACAAGCAACGGAGACACTAGCCAGGACTGCTGCTCCTGCCAGGGGCTTCACTTTAGTGGTGTTGCCAGGGTATTTCAGGGAGGAGGATGTGTCCTGGAGGATGTGTTGTGCAAGACCCCCTGTCAGACTTGGTCTAACCTGTAGAATAGCTAGTAGGTTGGTTTGGAGTATTAGAGAGTAGCACGTGTAGGATTATACTGGAGGTGCTGAAAGCCATTGAAAGCCATTGAACAAAACTATAGCCCCTGTATATGATGAAAGCCAGGGGGTGCTACCACACCCCCATAGTTCCAGCGCCCCTGGATAGGATGTTCCTAATAGTGGAAGCACATGATCTCCATCCAGGTTGGACAATATAGTGTACCACACTGCTTTGAGAGATCAGTCCAACCCATTCCCGTGTTCCCTTTAATTTCTTCATTAACTTCATTCAGTGGAAGTGAGTCCTCATCCCCTGGTTATCTTCACAGCCCGGCCTTCGCTCTGGCTTCTTGGTTGACGTCAAGCTATTTAACACATGAAAACAACAAGCCGCTCAGCCCAGCAGAGCCTCGGTCAACTCGCTGTGCAGAGCTGGGAATGGCTCTTATCGTTCAGCACCTTGTTTATTAGGGTGGCTCTCAGAATCTCCAAGCTAATGTTTTACTATTGGTTAGCAAAGACAGGAAAGAGAGACAACTGAGAAAAAAAAAAATGAAGTTTAAGTCTTTTTCTGGAGACAAATGGCGGTGGAAATGAAGGCCGGCCCGCAGGAAAATGGATTTCAGACAGACTAGTGGCAGATGAACACAGCCTTGCAGCGCACCTGATTAGAGAGTTCCTCTCTTTCGATAAGCAATAAATTAAAATACCAATTAAAAATATATATATATAATTTATTAGATCCCTGTAGTTATCATCTTAAAACTGTACAAACGAGCTTCCCTACGGAGAGGGGAGAGGGAATACTGAGCAACGAAAGCGAAGCAGCAATTCAAAACGGATTACCAGGCAGGCTGTATTAGCCCGGCATGTAAAACCACTGAAGCAAAGACGAATGAGGTGTCTGGGATAATTACCACTCACCTGGGACACTTTCTAGATAAAGCATACCCCTCAACGCTGGAGTCCTCTTGGGTTTTTTTTTTTTTTTTTTTTTACCTGATCATTTATGTCAGGAAGTCTTTTGTTCACAATCAAATTGGCTCCATCCGTTTGAACTCCGATTCCAAACGTAATTACAATGCACCTCCGAGAATCTAATGAAATGGAACGCTTTGTGTTGCTGCGGTACGTGTCTAATTGTAATTCCTGTAATCTCTGCATCCAGTTAATTGGTTAATACGGGCATTTTCATAACGGCACGTGGCTTGCATCGTCAACACCTTTTAAAATGAAAACTGCTGTTCTTTTTCTTTTGTGTTGGATTTTCAGAGGGGGCTCCGCTGCTGGGGAGCACGTCCGGGGCCAGACTTGTGCATTCTGATCTGCGATGCTCCTTGATGAACAACAAATTCAGAAAGAACCAAGTGAGGACGGCATGTTAACGGGAGTGTGTTTTACATGTGATGAACACCCAAAACAAGCAACTCTAAAGCATTGCATTACCCTTAAACCGAGCCCCGTCCGCAGCGCTGTTCTGTGCTCTGTCACACAGTCCAGCAATGATTTCTCAAAGGACACCTGCTCCCCCTTGTGGACAGTGCGATGACGTGCTGAAGACATCGCCTCCTCGGGCTATTTCGCTGCTATTATAGATCAATTAACCTTGTGATGAAATGCTAATGTATAATGAATGTTGTGTTAATTAGACATGGCCTTTCACAATCAAACTACGAGGAGAACCAGCACAATTAACCAAGCTTGAGAGAAAGCGGAAAGAACCCTTATCTTAGCGCTGAGGGTGTCTCAGTGGCTGCATTAGTATTCAATCCATGCTTTTATTTTGTCAGTGTATTTATGTATTCATTAAGTGTTTATGGAACTGGTAACATCATCGTGTTATTGACAAAACAGGTCCTCGGTGTAAAGCTATAAAAAGGGTTGTCAGGCAGAAATGGAAGACGAACTCTCCTGCCCTGTACATTAATTGTGACATGGATTGCTTATTCGAATATATGTCATGAGTTGTCATGACTTTCTGTTCAGGAATACTAGATAACTGCCGAGGTAGTTGGCTGCAAATTGGGTCACACGTATGGCTGTTTTCAGTGACCCAGATTAGCACTAATCTTGGTTTACTTTACCTAAATTAACATTGGATAGTGCAGGTATAGTACTAATCAGGGTCCGTGAACCCAGCCATTTCAGTTGTATTTCCCCTTCACGTGAAATGGTGCTAATTGTTTTATAGGATAAAGACGTCAGCCCCGATGCCTTTGTCAGTGTCTCCCGTGTTTTTCTTTTAAACAAATGTAAAGCTCTGATTGTCTATTCAGAGAAACAGCAACCCGGAGATGTTTAGTAGGCTGTGTCTGAGTGGGGCTCCGTTGTGCCCGTGTTCGTACCTCGCTTGTTGGAGGGTGTGTGTTGTATATTGCTCCGGGTCGCTCTCGGGTGCTCTCTGTATGCATTGCTGTACAGCTGCTTGTTCTGCTGTTGTAAATCCTCAGGGTCACTATCTGAGCTTTCCTTCCACAGCAGAACTGACCTCTTGACTGCTGGGCT